>NC_081414.1:62330666-62638583 GCF_030272615.1 Cryptomeria japonica | reverse complement strand
GAGATGTGTATGCAGAATCATTCAGCGTCATGCATGAGCTCCTTTGTTCTGCGACCTTTTGTTGAAAATTTCCCCTTGGGCAATTCCTTGAAGTATGAGCATTGTTGCATGGGAAACATCGGAGTTGGTGTCGTCCGCCAGATTATTTTGACCTACTGTTAGTTCTCTACCAATGGTGGGGTACACGGCCTACAATGGATTGGGGACTGGGACTATTTGGCCATTTGGTGAAAGAGATTTCTTAGCATGATGATTCGTATGTTGGTATGGAGGTCGATTCCCTTAGAAATTTTGCTGAAAAGGGGGCTTGGTGGGCGAGACTTGGGCCCTTTTTAGGTTGACAATTTCATTGGAGAAGGATCTCTGGAGATTTTTCATATCACTGACTTCAGTAGCCAAAGAAGCAGTTTGGGGAGTAGGGAACGAATAAATAGATTGCAGAGTGCAAGTACTAGGAGCGGCTTCCTCCATGACTTGGGTAGATATTTCAGGGAATACTGGCATTATAAGGTGAGGGGCTAGCTTTCCAGTGTCAATAAGGTTGTTTTCAGCTTGGATTGCTATATCAAATGCTTGTGGAAGAGTGTTACCTCCTAAAAATTGAATCATCACTGATATGTCCAAGTCGAAAGCTTTTAGATAGAATACAAAAGCCATGTCTGCCAGAGGGCGAGAAAACAACGGGATCCTTTGCCAGGTTTGCTGAAACCTCGAGTTAAAATCAGTTAATGCTTCTATAGGAGCACTCTTGATTGTAATGAGTTGGTGCATTAAGGATGATCTGTTAGCTTTATCTGAGAATCTCTGAAAGAAACAATCCCCCAGCTGATCCCAATCCCCTATAGTACTAGGGCCCAAGGATCTAAACCAGTCCAGAGCTTTTCCTTTGAAAGATGCTATGAGCAACCTCAAAGCTACATTCTATTCGGTAATGCCATGGATAGTACAGACCATAGCTACATCTTGTAGATGCTCCCCAAGGGTTTTATGACATTCTTTGGTAAACTTAGGAATGACCTTAATCGCGGCTACCGGGATGGCTCCCCAGACTATGGGTGGAATCGGAGGAATGAGGGGGTTGCCATTATCCCAAGTCACAAAATTTCAGGGAGGAACTTGTGCCATCATAGCATGTATGATTGTGGGGAAACCCTGAGAAGATGAAGTTGTGGTTGAATGGATGATCACCAATGGAGGAAAAAGTTAGGGTTGTTTGACTTCTAGTGACAGGCCTATGACTCATAAACTAGCTGAAATATATTTCAAGAAATTAGTCCCACCGGGCATGCCGGAAAAAGAATTGTTGAGTCTAAATTTTACTTTGGAAACAAATAGTCTTATGGGAAATTCAATGCTGGGGGACTGATGCCTTGGTGTTTTGAGGAAAGGGAAAGAAAGAAACACCTTTAAAGACTACTAAGGTGATACGCCAGATCATTAAAAGACATGAGCATACAAATTCCATAAAAACATATGACTTTCATAAGCCCATTCAACATTCTACAAGTCAGGATCCAGAACATAATCAAAAGATACAATCAAATTTCTTTGCGACATAAGGAAATTTCCATCATGCATTTACCAGATAACAAGTATGAGACATGGTTTAATCAACAAAATCTTAGATAGATAGATTTTAGAAGTTATTGGAACTTTAACAAAATGACATTGAAAATACCATCAAAAGCATATTGAAAGAGGCATCATAAAGGCCGTAGACACAATTTGAATAACCTTCCTCAAGCAAAACCATAATAGTTTTTAAAGGCTCTAAACTAAAACTTCTACTTAGCCAATTTGATTGTTCCTTTTCCAAAAGTTCAAAACCCCTACAACAGGGAAAAAATCAGCATAAATAGAGCCCTAGGCTCCTAAAAACAACCCCCAAAAGCATGCCAAAAGGGCATAACCTCCCTAAATAGAAAAATATGTCATGTCGCTCAGAGATCATACCCAGAAAAACAGCCCCTGGAATTCTACTCCTCCTCTACAACGGTCTGCATACTACCATGAACTAAAAAGATTTTGCTAATTGCAGATGAGCTGTTGGAAATAGACAAAAATGCAGGAAACTGCTCGCATACTATGCCAAAAAGGTGGGCCTTGAAAGAACAACCAGTCAGCATGCCTTGCCATTTGTCACCACCACGCTACTTCAAAAATTGAATGCCCGAAATGGATTGAGGGAGCAACGTCAAGCCGACAACTGTCCTACGTGCCCTGCGTAGCTGGATAACAAAAAGGCAAAACTAAATGGGCCCGCAACAAACCTTAGACCGGGAAAATTAATGTGAACAGTTAGTATTTAAGAAAACTCTTGACTTTGTCCAACATTTTGATAAAAACTATGATCCATTGAAGAGTTTCAACCCATTTGGGGAAAAGATAAAAATTTTGATAGATTATTTTGAGGATGCTATGCAAAATTTGAATGAGAAGAAAGATGTAGTGATAAAGGTAGATCCTGAAAAGGCCAAGCTCATCTTGACCAAACCCATTTTTCCTAAGATCATTCCGCCTGGAGAGTATGTAATGTACAAGAAATCGGGCTATAATGTGGTGATGCCTAGGAGGGATGAACCTTCCACATTGAAGGGCAAAAGGTCAATGGAGGATTCTCCATAGTCCCAAACCTCCCCAAAGAGGCAGAGATTGGAGAAAGAGGCACAACCAAGTGAATTCATGTATTCACCTTCCTAATCCCCATTACATATAGGTGATGAGTAGGCCATTGCTAAGAAACTAATGCAATTAGGAAGCCTGGGGGGAATTTCTTTTACTTATGGAGAGTTGTAGGAAGGAATGCCAGAAGAACCATCAGGTGCTAAGATGGATTTGACTATTAAGGAATTTGCTGGTAGAGAATTGGATCCTGTTATAAATAAGCCAGTAATGAATTTTTGGTCGATGATAGTTTTGTGAAGTCAGGAGCCTTTTTGCAATTTGTTTGGAGAAAGAACATGGATAAGTTCAAGGAAAGATGTAAAAAAAGAAAAATTGAACAATCAAATAAAGATCCATTGGCTATTGAGGTAGAAATAAAGCAAGAAATGCTAAAGGACTTTGAGGTGATTACCCCAGAGGAGGAAAGGAAATTGATTGTAGATGTTGGAGTGCTAATTCTCCCAAAATGGGATAAAGCAGATGCTGTAATTTTTGATGCAGTGAGAAAAGAAACAAAACCCTTGGAGGGAATAACATATAGTAATTACCATGCAGCTCTTGTAATGTGGTGTCTTAAAAGAGAAGAGAATAGAAGAAAGTGAGAATCCTCAGGATCTGACTACTCAAGGGGCATGATAGTAAAGAGAGTCAGAGATACAAGGGTAATTGAAGCTACTAGCATGACTTTAGAGTCTGCTAAATTTGGAATGGCAGTGACCAAAAAGGAGGCAAAAGAAAAGGCTAATCTTCAAGTAAAAATAGAAGTTTTCCTCAAGGTCTATAATGAAGCAAAGGTTGAAATAGCTTCTAAAGACAACACCATTGTAGATCTGAAAGGTAAATTGGAGGGATAGCAACAAAAGGGTCAGTCTTCACAACTAACGATTGCTTCTTCTCCTACTAGGCCCCCTCCTTCCAATCCTATTGTTGAATTCCCTCCTTCCCCCATGACTCCTTGCTTTCAATCAACAAAAAGTGTTCAAGATGAGATTGAAAAACTGAAGCAGGCTTAGTCAACATTTACAAATAAATATGAATAAAAGGTCAGAGGCACCATTGTGAAATTTACTAATATGTTGGAGCAGCAATTGTTTATATAAACATGAAAAGAATAATGACTCTTTTGGTTTCTTTGAAGGAGGATAAGGCTACTTTGGGGCCATTTTTGGATAAATGGATTGCCAAAGAGGTGAACTTAGAGTCCATATATTCATTATCCCAGAAAGAATTAGGTGCTAATGATGAAATCAAATCTACTTATGAATTAGAAAAAGATTTGTCCAGGTTTGTAGCAGAAAGGGTACATATTGAAAGAAGGGCAAATCTATATCGGAAGGAATATGCAAATGAAAAGTTTGAATTGTATCCTGGAGGCTTTTTAAGTGCAAATAAAATTAAAGATAAGGAAGTATGGATTGAGGAGCTAGGTCATAGGCTATCTCAAAGAATAAATAATATTATAAACTTGGATGGCACTTCTTTGTTTATTCAAACCATTGAAGAAATTGAAAAGGTAAAATCACATTTTGGCTTTTTTGAGGAGGTTAAACAACTAAGGGTGACATGGAAAGGTTTAAATAAATAGAAGAAGAAAATTATCAGCTTCCCTTGGCCTAGTGATGATGTGTTCAAGTTATGGGAAAGCAAATATGTTGTGAAAGAGACAAAAGAGCAGGAAGATCCCACCGATGCTCCAGCATGTGGCAGTTCATAGGTATCTTCAAGTAGTTGGTTTTTTGCAACAGATTTTTGGGTAACTGGAACCTCGTAGGATTGAAAACATCTGGTGCCTGATTTATAATTATAGAGAGATTAGTTGGCCATTTTCTAGCTAGAAAACTAATCAGTCGTGGAAGAGTACATTCCAAAATTAGTTATGCTCCTACCTCAGTCACAGTTTTGGAATCAGTGTAACTTTTGGAGGGAATTTTGGTTAGGATAGGAATATTCTTCTAGGGAAGTCCGAAGCTTTTTGCATCCAAAATTTTATAAATGGATACTAGGACTACCTAGAAAGGGATCACAAAAAAATTTGTATCAAAGCTCTGGTGAAATATATGCAGGATTTTATTTTGGCATTTTGAGTCATTCTTGTGTCTATGTAAAATTTTGATGAGAGAATAGTAATATACAATCAAAATATTTTCTTGAGCTCAGATCTATGTTGTCTTTATGTTTGTATGTTGGTTTTCATTTCTGATTAGATAATCAAGGATTGTTTAATTAGATGATTTTCAAGGCAAATGATGGGAATGTTTTAGGTCTTTTCCTCAAGGAGGAGAATTAAATATACTTATTTCATCTTCATTGATAATCACTACATTCACATGAATTTGATGACTAGGTCTAGCACATGTTAAAAGTTTGTATATGTCAGGCATATACAGATTCAGTAGATCAAAGTGGTGATATGTATGTGAATTCTATTGTCAACTTTTAACTTGATTTTGATTACTCTAAGGCCCAGATAAGGCACTAGTTTAAGTTGCTAGTGTTTGTGGCATTCTTTGTGATCCTTTACAATGAAAACAAATCTTTCATTTATGTTTGGTTACACTAAAGTGAAAAAGTTTACAGATATTCGCACTATTTTTCTATAAATCATCTACTAAGTTGTGAGAAATTAGTCACAAGTAGGTATACCCACCTAAGCTTTGTCAAGCTTGAAGTGTAGGAGCTTTCCTTGTAAACCTTGTTAATTGTTGTCTTGTTTCCTATTCTTGTTATTCTCTTCTTTTGTAAACAGAGGCAAAATATTTTGAAGAGAAAACAAAGTAGTTAGAAATTAAGACCAACACAACTGAGAGGGGGTGTAAATCAATTATCAATAGATTATATCAATCAAACCACTTAATAACCTTTAACTAGAGCACATAAACATTAAATACCAGAATAGAAGAAACAAATACTGGTAAGCAATAAAAATTAAGAATGAAAAAGAGAATTAACACAATGCAACCATACCACATAAAACCATCATTTGTGGAAAACCTGGTAAAGATAAAAACCACAGTGGGAAGCCTACCCACAGTCAGATGATACTTATGCAGAAAGTATGTGATATAATGACAGGCCTGCACATGTAGGAAGGCACACTACCTAGAGCATACTGTTCATTACAAAAGAGTCTCACTGACTACAGAGAGGTTATAACCACCTCAAGATAATTGGATAACAATCCAGAATAATGAATTGCCTGAGATAGCATCTACCATGCCTGGTTACAGTCTCGGTTAAGCTCAACACCATAGGCCTTTTACCTCTTCCTTAAACCCAATTCCATCACCTGTGATTGACCAAATCTCCTTCGCATATCATATTACATTCCACAACCACGACACTTATTTTATTCTCATTCCATACCATTCCATGATCTACAATAAGATCTTACATCAATTTATACAAACCCTAAGGCCTAAATCAATTAGGTCAGCCACCTAAAATATATTACAATAATATCATTATGTACATCCATATTACAATGATATGCCATGTTGGCTTTAGACCAAAACAATAATAACCAATCCATAAATCATCCTGGTAATGTATAGAGAACATGTTAACATGATACCGTTCCATAACCTAGATAGGTACGAGACCTAATCTGTGTCCACCATGCCAAAGTGATGTCTTCAAACAGTTGAGGCATGATCAAGGATCACTTTCTGCATCCTGAATTCCATCTAGAAGCCACACCAGTACCACTTAGCATTCTGTCAAATTTTCTCGGTGAAGGCTCTGTCGGTTAAACCTTAAACCTATACTGATAACACAAGATCTTCTACCGGTAACCAAAACCTATTTGTCAGTAACCAACCATAACAAATAGTGCTGACATCAATGACAAAACATCAATGCAACACATAATCAATTCATCCATATTGCCAACAATAACAAAACACCTTATGAATTATGGCATGGAAAGAATCCTAGTGTAAGTTATTTCAAAAATCTTTGGGAGTAAATGTTATATTAAGAGAGATGATTACACTGAAAAATTTGATGCTAAGTGCGATGAAGGCATTTTTCTTGGTTACTCTACAAAGAGTAAGGCATTTAAATGTTATAACAAGAGAACTAAGAAGATCATTGAGAGTGCTAATGTGAACATAGATGAACTCCTTGAGAAATTTGATGAGTCCGATAGATTTGAGTCTGAGAAAGATGAAGAAAGACTTGTGTTCATAGAACCATAAGTGGATAAGACTAATGAGAAAAGTGTTACAGAAATAGGTGCTCAACCGGTAAATGCAGAGAGTGATGAAGAAGATGAAGAACATGAAGCAGGAAGCACAATACTAGAACCGGTTATTCCAAGGTGTGTCAGGTTAAATCATTCAGAAGAACAAATAATTGGAGATAAACATGTTGGAGTACAAACAAGGAGGAAAATCAGAGAAAATTCTTGTCTGATTTCTACTATTGAACCGAGAACAGTAAGAGAGGCATTAAAGGATGATGACTAGATTAGTGCAATGAATGAGGAGTTAGATTAGATAGAGAAGAACAAGATATGGACAATTGTTCCTAGATCGGAAGACAAGAATGTGATTGGAACCAAATGGGTTTTTAGAAACAAGTTAAATGAAGAAGGAAATGTTGCGAGAAATAAAGCAAGATTGATTTGCAAAGGCTATGCACAAGAAGAAGGAGAAAATTATGGTGAAACCTTTGCACCTATGGCGATATTGGAAGGAGTAAGAATGCTACTTGCTTATGCTGCATTTAAAGGATTTAAATTCTATCAAATGGATGTTAAATCAGTTTTTCTCAATGGCATCCTTGAAGAAGAAGTATGCATAGAACAACCAGATGGATTTTCTTTGTCTAAAGACAAAGATATGATTTGCAAACTAAATAAGGCACTATATGGACTGAAGCAAGCACCGAGAGCATGATTTGAAAGGTTGCATGCACACCTGATCAAGTTAGGATTCTAACGTACCAATGATGATAGTAACATATTGTTGGTCATTTGGTGGAATTGATTATGTGTTGCATTGATTTTTTGTCATTGATGTCAATACTAGCTATTTGGATACTTTACCGACACCCTTCCGGTTTCGGTAGATTGAGTTGTTTTTGGTTAACTTGGATCTGGCATGATCTGGTTAACTCCTGTATAATCTAGTGATGGATTTGGCTTATTTGGTCAGTTGGTTTCATTCTGGTGATTGGATGTTATCCTGCTTACACAGAAGATTGGTTTTTGGTTCCGGCAAGGGTTTCATCAGCAGATCTTTTGGTGGAGATCTTTGATGCATTGCATAATTGGTGTCAGTGCAGCTTATAATAGAGTTCCAGGATGTTGTTGGTAATCTTGTTTGAGACTTAGAGTTTGGAGATCATTGCTGAAGCGTGTGGACCTATACTTGGTCCCGGTTGACCTATGTTATGGACCGACATTAATGTAACATCTGGACAAGAATTATTGTTGTATTTTCGTGATATCTTATGTGTTAGATATTATTTGTTTTGGTCTAAGGCCAACATGGCTTGTAATAATATAATTATTTTATTGTTTGGTAGTCGACCTGATTATTTATGGTTGAGGGTTTGTATAAATAAGATGTAAGATCTCATTGTAGATCATCATGGTTATTGTAAGAGGCCATGGTCAAGGAATGTAGTGTTCAAATATTGTAATATCATTCAAACAGAGGATTTGGTCATTCAATGGAGATCGAATTGGGTTTGTAAGAGGATTTAGTCCTCTAGTATTGAGCTTAACCAGAACTGTACTCGGGCATAAGAGATGCTATCTTTTGCAGTTCAACACTTCTCTAGATTGTAGTCTGGATTTGTATGTAGTCAGTGAGACTCCTTTTGTGATGAGCAATGTGCTCTAGGCTATTGGCCATCCTGCATGTGTATGCCCCTTCATTTTAAATTCACATACTTACTATTGAAGTATTATCTGACTATGGGTAGGTTTCTCACTATGGTTTTTCCCTTTATCAGGTTTTCCACGTACAAATCTTGGTGTTGTGTGGATGGCTTTTATTATGTGATTATTGATTATGCTTAATTGGATTAAGTGTTATTTCGGTATTGTTTTAAATTGATAATGCTTTTGGTAATCTGTGACAACTGATTCACCCCCCTCTCAGTTGTCTTTCGGTTATCTAAACTATCTAACACATATATATAAAGACTGATGGAGAGAATGTATTGATAGCTGAAGTATTTGTGGATGATATTATCTTTGGTGGTAATGATGACTTATGCATGGATTTTGCTAAGGAGATGAAAAAGGAATTTGAGATGTCTCTTATTGGAGAGATTAAATTTTTTATTGGGTTGTAGGTCCAACAATTGGATGGTGGAATTTTTATTTGTCAAAGTAAGTATGTCAAAGAGTTGTTGAAAATATTTGGCATGGGAGATTGTAAACTGGTTGGTATGCCAATGGTGATAGGCTACAAGTTGTCTAAGAAAGATGACTCACCATATATGGATGAGAAAGAATATAGGTCTATGATTGGTAAATTGCATTATGTCATTCATAGAAGACTAACTATTGCACATGTTATTGGATTGGTTGCTAGATTTCAAAAGGATCCCAAGGAGACTCACTTGGTAGCTTTGAAAAGGATATTCTGGTACCTGAAAGCCACAATAGATTATGTTTTGTGGTATGCTTATAAAGGAAATTTCTCTTTGGATGTGTTTACTAATGCAGATTGGGTAGGCAATGTAGATGACTGGAAAAGAAATACCGGTGGAGATTTTCTTCTTGGAGGCAGATTGGTTGCTTGGACAAGTAAGAATAAAACTTGTGTTTCTCAGTCAACAGTAGAGGCAAAGTATGTTGCAACATCAATGAATTGCACATAGACAATCTGGATGAGATATGTGCTTAAAGGATTCAGATTTGATATATCTGAACCGGTAACTATTTACTGTGATAATACTACTGCAATCAATATTTCAATTTTTTTTGTGTTACATGCTAGAACAAAGCACATAGAATTGAAATATCATTTTCTAAGGGAAAGAGTACAGGAAAAAAAAGTCCACATGGAGTATGTGATAAGCAAAGAGCAGCTAGCTGATATTTTCACAAAACCATTTCCGAAGACAACCTTTGAGTATCTCAGAGGTAAATTAGAGGTCAGACCCCTACTCAGACAAAACTAGAATACATGATGCATCAATCCAATGGGCTTCATGACTATTTTTCACTTTGGACTGATGAGAAGCAGGCTACTCCATTGGGGGAGCATTTTAGATGTGTTTGCGGACATATTGAAGATAGAAATCGCAACAGACTTAATGATTTGTGATACTTATGCACCTTTGGCATTGCTATCAAAGGGGGAGAAGAAATATGATTAAGAGAAGACATATGATCAGTTGGAGTAGATATAGTGTAACTGACACATGAGATGCAACAGAGAAGAGAAGAGTTGCAAAGAAGGTCCAAAACATAGCAGAACAGTATGAGTTGAGTATATTGATATTTAGTGTAGCCATCAATGCCAAAGGGGTTGGCATGTTTGGCATAACTAATGAAGATGAGATGATGGTGGATGATTGTATCGGTAGAGGAAGATGACATGATCAATTATTTATATTGTCATTGATGGTAACCTAGTTCAACTAATGTTTAATGATGTTTATAGTTGGTTTTTGGTGGTTGACTTGCTAGCTAAGTGATTTGGTCTACCAGAGTAAGAGTTTGACAGTTTAATAGAGTTTACCGATAAGACTGTGAATTAGGACCTTAATCGGTAAAGTAGATAAGTTTTGATGGAATCAGGTGATTGGCGATGTTTGGTGACTTGTGGTTTGATACATAAGAATTTATGATGGATTTGAGTATGTAACCGGAACTACATCCTATGATGTTTATTGGAAGGCATGTTTTGAATTTTGATGAAGTTTTACCAAGGGTTTAAGAAGGGTTTAAGGATCGGTAAAGAATTCTCTTAACTGGTAATGATTTTTGGTTTGGCGGTGATCTACATAAATTTCACGTGTTGATGATAACGTGACACAAATTGCATGATGGGTTTTAAATATGTTTACGTGCATTTGTAGAACAAATTTATTGGGAATGTGCAAAGTGCTTAGCGGAATGTGCTAAGGGTTTGACTTTGTACCAAATCGACTTGCTGTGATGATTTATGATCATTCAATGACCGATATTGATTTGTAATTGATTGTAATGATCCCTATGATGATCTATAATGATTTGTAAAGATTTGTGATGATCTACGTAGTAATTCTTAGGGTTTTGATGCTCACATAGTTGTAGAAGTTATTTATGTTGACAAGGTTGATGTTTTGAAGTGTCAGTGATTTTGAGTAGTGTGAGAAGTCAAACTAGTGTGTGTGAGAAGATCTACCAAAGAGATGCAAACATAGAACCTAATTGGATCTAGTAAAGCAAGAAGTGGATTGCTATACACTGATCATTCATTGTTGTTTTCTGACAATTACAACAACTAAAATCCCTTAATTGGGTAGAGCCTAACAGGCCTCACATTGTAAAATCTTCTAATAGGGTGACACAATATCTGAGTTCTAAATCCTCTTGCAAGGTTGATCCTAACAGATCAAAGCATCTAACAGGGCTAAGGTAAATCCCTTAATTGGGTGACTCCTAACAGGGCATCATTGTAAGCTTCTAACTGAGCTTTGCTCCTAATAGTGCACATTTTGAAAGAGTGCAAAATATTTGTGGGTACCAATTCCCACCGTCATTTTTCCCTATTTGGGTTTCCACATGAAAAACATGGTGTTCATGTGTGGTATGCTTTTCTTGTGATGTTCATGTTCTATTTCTGATAACCAATAAAGACAGTTTATGTGTGTTTATCAGATATCTTAAAGTGGTTACCGATATTGATGATTATATAATTGATGAAGTATTTTGATCATTTAATAAGTTGGTAAATGTGTTTGTTGATCTGATATTGAATTGATGGCTAATCTGATTAATAAGCTTGCATAAGAGGAAATGATCACCTAGATCTGGTAAGAAAAACTATTATGAAGATTTAGTTGAAGTGTTGAATGTTTTCCGATCTAAAATAAGTCTATTTTGGTGTTGAAAGATTCAATATTTGTTAATACTGATTCATCCCCCTCCCACTATTAACCAAATCCTCTAGGTTTATCATAGGGTACCAACCCCTAGATTTAGGGCACCAACCCAAGGAGCACCAATCCCTAAAGTTTTATGGGCACCAACCCAAAGGAGCACCAACCCCTAGCTCTGAGAATCCACTCAGAGATTAAAATGAGTATAGATTTCAAATATAAATTATATGCCTTGTTTGAAATGAGGTTTTGCAACACCTTAATATTCTACTCTTTCTCTTCTTTCTCTCCACTCTTGTTCTCTACTCTCTGCTTCTAGTTTTGCTCTATTCTCAGCTCTCTATTCTTCCCTACTCTATGCACTTTCTTGTTCTCTACCTTGGCTTTCTACTTTGTCTTGACAACTACAACATTCAATCAGCTTAGCTGCTACTACACCTTCTCTGATCACCTCTCTCACTTGGTCTCTATTGCTTTCTCTTCTTTTCTATTCTATCTAATCTAGCTCTTAACTTTTGACCTCTAGTCATTGTTGCTCTCTATGTTTTTTAACTTTGTTATCACACTATGCCATTCACTATTCTCACCTCAGCATCTTTTCTTCTCCACATCTACACACATACTTATCCAACTCTCATCATCACTTCCTTTGCTGAAAAGTCTATGTTTTTGTATTTGGCATATACCTCTAGGAGGTTAGTTGGATCATAACTCATCACACATCAGATAAGATATGTTTGCCTAATTTTTATCCCACATGATCTGTACAATTTCCTATGCAACATGTAGATCATTCATTGAGTCTTTTTGCATTTTTTCCAAACAGCAATTTAAGTTCCTATACACACAAGACACTACCAATCTATTTATTTCATTGACTTTAACTTAGGACCATTGATCTTCAAGATTCAACCTCTACTGCTAGCATCATGGCGGTTTCACATGCCACATCATCTCTGTGTCCTCTCTCACTAACAATCTCAGTCCAAAATGCATTTACTATATTGCACAATCATCTCTACACATAGGAATGTTTTTCCTTCCAACTGAAATTTAAAAATTAATTCATTCTTGTCTTAAGAGATCTAATATGAATAATATTTGATCTCCTTTCTTGAATTGAACACTTACATTGAATGACTCTATAATGAATTGTCAATGATCTCCACTATATCAAATTGGATAACCTGCACTGAACACATCTCCTTTGTTCACATATTGTTCTCTGTACTTGGTTTTCTATATTTAGCAAACTCAATCTGTCTCATTGAATTGGTTCTTCCTTAGTCGATCATCTCAATCTTTTTAATCACCTATACCAGGGTCACCATTAATGCACCTCTATCCTCTGTCGACCTACCCTAAAGAAAAGATGGACAGCCACCATACTAAAATCCACCATCACCGACTTCAATATATCTTATTAGTCTTGTGACCTCTGGAAGCCAAATGTCCTCATTATCATCATCCAAGTCAGATGGTCACAGTCAGTCTAAGTCCATGTGGACAATCGGGCTTCTCAGATTAGTCAAACTTCATGTTGTGGATAACCTTCGTGTTATGCAAACATGTAGCACATATCATGTTGACAATAAACACTGATGCTCTACAAAATGGGACAAGTTTAGACTAAAACCTGTGGTCGTATAACACACAAAAACAAAGAAATAAAGGCAAATGTTAGTGTTAATCAACCAAAAATTAGTCTAAGTAGACATACCAAAATAGACACTAAAAACAAAGTAAAGCATTTAACTATGAATGTAAACGCAAGAAGACATGAAAACAAAATAGCTCCTTCTCCCTTGTTCCTCTCCTCTCCAAGTTCCAAATTAGTGTAGCTCTTAGTAGCTTTTTGCACTATGGATGCTTATGGAGGTTCAAGATTGTAGATGATTATGAAAAGTATGCAAATGCAAGCTTAATAACCAAATAAGGATGAGTTATCTAAATGCTATTTGTTAATTTTAACCAAAAGAGTGAATATGAGTAAGATATGCTAAATGCTCTCTAAACTTCTCTATAACTTAGATGCATACAAGTTTTCCGAATCTGGATTATGAAGAAATGGGCTCTATTTATAGGAAAAATGGAGCAATGGTTGGTTGAGATTGAGTAATCTCAACAAGGGTCAGGATTGAATGATATCAAATCCATGTGTAGGCTTTCAACCCAATCCCAGGATGACAAGTGTCAATATGAGATGGGTTGAGAGGAGAGGGAATAAGCATTAAATGCTTGATATGACCTGAAGGTTAACTTGGGAGTTAAGGTCAAGGTTGGGTTGAGTGAATAAATTCTTTATTCAAAGAATAAAGATTTTATCCAATGGATAAACTCTTATGCAAAGGTTAAAGGGATAACCATGGTCAAAGCAATAAATGCTTGTGGAGACATATGAGTCACATGAGGGTTGAGTTAGGGGTTAACCATAAATGGTCATGTAAGAGCCATAAGTGGTTTGGAAGACTTTAGAGGTTAAATTGTTGAACACACCAAGCATTTAATGTTTTTCAAAGACTTTGAAGTCTTTGAGAAGTGACTCCAAGTTTCTTAGGAATGTGACAATAATTAGGGGATGGATTAGGCTAATTTGGAAGGGGCTAGAAGAATCTAGAAGGGGGTTTTAGGAGTGCAAGTGGATTTGGTGGGTGAGGGAAAATAGGATTTTAATTAAGATAAAATTAATTTATTTCAACTTGTCGTTGCAACTTTCATTTGTAGGAAAATGCAAGTCGGGGGGGACTAATGATTTAAATAAATGTTTTATTTAGTTTATTTAAAAGAGGAAAGAGGATTAAATTGAATAAATAGTATTTATTCATTTAATTGAGCGTGAATTTGGTTGAATGAATTAATTAAAATAAATTGAATAATTTATTTAATTAATAGGAGAATGTTTGAAGATGAATTAATTAAATATTAATCTAATTATCTAATGGCTAGTGGATTTTTAATCAAATAATTATGAAATACTCATTTAATTAAAATGGACATATTTATGTGACTACATTTGCCCCTCTTTGAGACGGTGCCATTTATCGCATCGTTTCAAAGAAAGAGAAATAGGTGTGTAGAAATGCCCCATAAAATGTTAATTTAATGGGTTGTATGCCCCCTTGAGAGATGGGCGAAAAAATTTCAAAAAATCGGGCGATCTCTCGAAAAAGAATTAAAATTGGCAAGGTGGTAGAAGAGAATATTTTAGCAATACTGGTGAAAGAATGGAATAAAACAGAGTGAATACGGAGAAATGGTAAGCCAGTGAGTACTCGTAGGTTATGCAGGAGATACAGTGCAAATTTCATGTTGTGCTTTTGATTGATACTATACAATTGATCAAAATTAGTTGAACAATCTGGCACAATCGGTTTAATTGCCCCGGTCGAGTCAAAGCATGATAGTTGATGTCATTTGGTCACTTGGATATGATAAAGTCTGAGTAAGTGAATCAAAGTGACCTGATGTGACTTAGACAATTGATGTAATTGACCGATGAAGTCAAGGTATATGAAGAAAAATACTCATTGAGACATAGACAATTGAGGTAATTGTCTATTAGATTGTGTTTGGATTGGTTGATCAATTGATAGTGTGGGCGTGGGATGGATGGTTATGGTGAATCATGGCAGCCCCATTGAGACTAGGTCTTTATGATAAAGGTCTGACATAGTCTAGGATTACTACGATCGATTACCTATTGAGACCCAAAGATACTTGATCAGAGTATCTGATGAGAGTCTAGGTGTGTGTGAGTCAATGTACCTATGCAGACAGAGTAACTTGCTTGGCTTATAGGATGACTTAGGATAGGAAATGCAACCCCTCCTATTAGAGATGGATGGTGATGAACGTGGCTTGATTGATTTGATGGGGCATGATGTAGGGTATGTGATGTTGATTATCGAGATGGGGAGGGTGGGGCGGATTCGATGTTAGATAGAAGAAATGGAAGACCTATGACTCATTCCTATGGAAGAAGAGGAAAATAGAGTAGGCATTGTTATGACTATGTATGAATGATATGCAACTATTATGAATGTATGGATGGGTGGAATGCAATGGCATGCAATATATACAGATGAGATGAAATGAAGATCCATAGTGCTTTATTTTTCATCATTGGGATTTAAAATGTTTTAAGAAAATACAAGCAACTTGACATAATGATTCAAGATGACCCGAGTATTCCTTACATGGATTTTGATATAGCAAGTTAATACAAGCAACTTGATATAATGGATCAAGTTGACCTGAGTATTGCTTGCAAAACAGACAAGGATTATCTCCTTTCATGCATGACTTGGAACGTCCTCCTTGATCTTTTGTCAATCATATCCGGAGACAAGTTCATACCATAATCAGAGATAAACCATTATTGAGTTTGGATGAGGCAGTAGGAACCAAAGATGGAGCATTGTACCTATAAGAAAACAACATATATAATGAATAAAGAATATGGATCCTCGATAATGGTTCATGCTCATATGGTCGAGGTATACGCCGTAGTCATCAAATTGTAGTGATCTATGATTGTATTTTGCCTATGATCACATAGCTTAGTGAACTTCCCACGTAGACACCATTAGTACATGCCCCAGAACTTCATCAGAATAATTTGCAAAAGATACACAAACAATGTTGTAGGAACCTAATATATATAAATGAATGAATAACCTACAAATCAACCAGGTACTTGATAGCTTAAACAAAATTTTCTTGTCAAAGAAAATGTCATCTTGTCTTTGTTTTGGTAAGGAAAGATGCATCCTTGTTAAGACAGTGTGTGTGTAGATGTTGATTGTTTGGTTGATCGGATAAGTGGTCATCGTTTGATTATTTCACAATGTTTGCTTGGTATCTACTTTTAAGAATGTATGTACAAGGTTTTTCCATGTTTTTGATTGATTTTGATGTTTTCGAAATATTTTGGGATTTTCTGAGATAGTTTTCAATGTTTTTGGATTTTGTAGGATAATGTTTGAATGAAGAAAATGATGAATCATAAGTAATGCACAATCCACTTCCATCAATAGGTTAAGGGAACTGCCCCCAGTTTAGACATGACAATGAAAAAGTGGGATACAAGACGCTTGAAGGACTATCCTTGATTGTAGATCAATAACAAGCCACGGTTTTGGACTAATGGATGAGTGGATGCAAACGAATGTGATCGCAACAAGTCTAAAAGACAATGGAGGCATAGCCTTTATGAGTGGCACCTGTTTGCCAGGTTTTCACCATTGCACTTACCCAAAGTGCCACCGGAGTGGTTGTTCACCATTTGGATGTATGATTTTTTTTCTTTACTATTTTGATGTTTTGTATTTTCTTCAGGATATTTATCTAAATGTTTTTGGTGTTTTTGCCAAGATGTATGGGATCCTGATGCTCTATGCAGCTCATGTATAAAATTTTTTAAGGTACATGTTGTTGATCGGATCTCCTAGCGGTTTTCCTTCTGAAGTAGCCAATTGAAATGCCCCAGATCCAAATACAATAGTGATAATATATGGACCCAACCAGTTTGATTTAGACTTTCCCTGATGTTCTCAATTTGGTTGGTTACAAGGATCCTCTCGAAGAACAAGATCACCTACCTTGAATGTGTGAGGTCTAACTCAGTGATTATAGCTTCTTCTCATGTGCTGGTGATAGGCCTTGAGGTGATTATATGAAGCTTGTTGCTTCTCATCAAGTAGTTCTAAATCTTGGAGATGGTATACTTTGTATGCTTCATCATCTATGAGATTGTGTAAGGAAGCCTGTAGAGATGGTATCTTGACCTCAATAGGTAAGATAGCTTTTGTATCGTAGACCAGTGAGTAGGGAGTTGCTCCTGTAGGGGTTCGAATGCTAGTTTGGTATGCCCATAGTGCTAGATTCAATTGAACATGCCAATCATGGCTGGCATCATTGACTGTCTTCTTAAGGATTCTGAATATGTTCTTGTTTGATGCTTTGACCTGACCATTGCCTTGTGGGTAATAGGGAGTGGAAAAGCGATGTTGGATGTGAAATTTCTCACAAAGCTCATGAACATCCTAATTTTTGAATGGAAGTCCATTATCTATGATGATGGACATGGGTACACCATACCAGCAGATGATGTAATTAAGGATGAATGAGGTGATCTGCTTGTTGGTGACTTGGGTAAGTGGAATAGCGTCGATCCACTTTGTGAAGTACTCGACGGTAGTAATAATGAATTTGTGCCCATTGGATGAAGATGGATGGATTTTACCCACAAGGTCAAGGCCCCATTGACAAAAAGGCCATGGTGTTGTGATTGGTTGCAATTCCTGTGCTGGAGCATGTATCAAGTCTCCATGAACTTGGCATTTCTTGCACTTTCTAACAAAATAGTAGGAGTCTTTTTCCATGGATGGCCAATAGTATCCAGTGCGCAGGAGTTTCTTGGCTAATGATGGACTGCTTGCATGAGTTCCACAAATTCCTTCATGTACCTCTTCCAAGGCCTTTGTTATCTCATCCTATTCCAGACATCGAAGGAGAGTACCATCAAGACTACGTCAGTATAGGGTTTTAGCAATAATGGTATATCAAGTGGTTTGGCGAATGAAGGTTTTACATTGGTTATTCGATTGGTTAGGAGGAAGCATGTGCTCACAGAGGTAGGTGTAGAACTCACCGTACCATGGGGATTTAGAGCCAATAAGGTGACATATCATCTCAGATTCGGGGATATCATAAGCGGGAATCCAAAGCTGTTCGACCAAGAACTCATAGCATGTTGAATTTTGTGGAAGATCTAGGAGAGATGAAATGGTAGCCATAGTGTCAGCAGCTCGATTCTGATCTCTGGGTATCTGCTCAAAGGTGATAGTAGTGAATGATGTTTTTAATTTGTCCACCATTTGTTTGTACGACATGATTTTGTCATCCTTGGTCTGATATTCATCTGTTGCTTGTTGAATGACCAGTTGGGAGTCGCCATATACTTGTAGTTATTGTAACTTCCATTGTATGGTTAATATAAATCCTATGATCAAGGCCTCATACTCAGCTATGTTGTTTGTACATGAAATTGTGAGCCTGTAAGACTTCGAGATGTTGTCACCTTGAGGTGTGATAAATAGAATGCCTGCCCCCGAGCCATGCCTAGTGTATGAACCATCAAAGTATAGTTTCCATGGTTGTGTTGTTGTGATCATGAATATCTCTTCATCTAGAAAATTGGAAATGAGGGGATGATCACCTATGAGCGGTGCATCGGCCAACTGATCTGCAATAACTTGACCCTTGATAACCTTACAGTCTACATACTCGATGTCAAATTCACTTAGAATCATCACCCATTTGGCCAAGCGGCCTGTCAATGCTGCTTTGCTGAGTAAGTACTTTAGTGGATCAATCTTTTCAATGAGTTGTACTTTATGTGTCAACAAATAGTGCTTCAGTTTAGTGGCTGCCAAGATTATTGCTAGGCAAGCTCACGCAATAGGTGTGTAATTGAGTTCATAACCAACCAGTCTGCGAGAGATGTAGTAAATAGCACACTCTTTCCCTTCTGCATTGTGTTGTGCCAATAGTACACCCAATGTTGTACTTGTTGCTGATATATAGAGTAATAAAGTCCTACTTAGATCTAGTGTAATTAGCAATGGTGTATTCATGAGATAGTCTTTAAGCATCTAGAATGTGTGCTAGCATCTAGTATCCCACTGAAAACGGATGTTATTGTGTAATAGGTGTGTAAATGGGTGACACTTATCTGCCAATTGTGCAATGAATCTTCGGATGGATTGTAACCGCCCTTGGAATGTCTTGAGTTGACTGATATTCTTTGGAGGTGGCATGTCTATGATTGCTTTGACCTTTGTAGGATCAACCTCGATGCCTTTGCTTGAGACAATTTATCCTAGAAGCTTCCCTGACGTTACTCCAAAGACACATTTCTTTGGGTTGAGTCGAACATGATATTGTTCTAGTCTATCAAAGATTTTCTCTAATATGTTTAGATGACCTACTCTTGTTAGTGATTTTGCCAGTAAGTCATCAACATAATCTTCCATTATATTATGCATCATGTCATGGAAGATGGTGGTCATTGCTCGTTGATAGGTTGCTTATGTATTCTTTAGACCAAAAGGCATTACATTCCAGCAGTATGTTCCCCATGGACATGTGAAGGCCGTCTTATGTTGATCCTCTGGTGTGATCTTTATCTAATTGTACCCTAAAAAGCCATCCATGAGGGAAAGCATGGCATGCCCTACTGTTAGGTCCACTATTATGTCAATGTTTGGTAGGGGGAAGTCATCTTTAGGGCATGCCTTGTTCACATCTCTGAAGTCAATATAGATATGGATGCCCCCATTTGGTTTTCCGATAGGCACAATATTGGATATCCAATTTGCATAATCAATTGGTCTAATAAAACTAACATCTAGGAGTTTCTTGAGTTCTGCTTTGACTAGCACCGCAATCTGGGGATGCATCTTGCGAAGTTTCTGCTTGATAGGTTTGGCTCCTTCTGCTATAGTGAGGTGATGCATGACTAAATCCGGATCAAGACAAAGCATGTCTGCATATGACCATGCAAAGTTGATCTGACACTTTTGGAAGAATTCGACAAACTTAGGTTGTTCCTCTAGAGTTAAAAGAGATGCTAGATGTATGTGGTGAGGAGTTTCAGGAGTCCCCATGTTGTATTCTTTTGTTTCCTCAATGAGAATTGTTGATTGTTCCTCCTATGTACTAGAAGGGAGGATGTCAAACCTTTCATCCTTAGGTGCCTCAGAGAAGTTTTCACCATTGGATACACTCTCTCTTTTTACTTTTGTGAGACCAAACAATGCCATAGTGTGGTTTTCACCGGAAGATCCATGTTTTATTATTATATTTTTGCAACTGAAAGGCTTGGCATCCGCCCCAAAGTATGTTATGCTATTAAGTTATATGGTGAATCTAGCTTTGTGATCCCCACTTGGTGTGTTATCCCATAGTTCCAAAAAGTCAATGATCGCCTCATCATTTTGGAAATGGTCAAGACATGGGGGATTATGTTGGTTCCATTCGATGAGTTCGGGATGGATAATGGGAATTACCTCATTGATTAGGTTAAGTTCATTAGATGTGTCAGTGAGGGTTAAGATGTTGTGGTGAAGGTCGTTGATAGTACTCTCCCTATCAGAATTAGGCGTAGGATGTGACGTAGGGTCTGTGGAAGAAGTTTCCAGCTTAGGAACCCAAGAGGTCTTTATCTATGCTTCTTTGTAAACAAGGATGTCTTTGTAGGGTGGAGGTGGTGATGTGTCTTCCTCATCTAAAGTATTAAGTTGTATGGAATCAAATTCCCACTCATGTGAGTCAGTCTCTGAGTCACTTTCCACTAGTCGATTACTATACCATACGGGGATATCCTTTGAGTTAAACATTGTAGGTGTGATCAGTTGATGTACCTTTGGAGGTGAAATGATTGGTGTTGTAGGAAGGATTATGGGGATCAACAAATTTGATATGAGGAGTATCGGTAGTGTTGACTCTGTTGCTTCTACTAGAATTGTCGGTGTTGTTGATATTGTTGTGGGTTCTGATATAGTTGCTACTACTAATAGTGTTATTGAAGTTATTGCTGCTACTAATGGGGTTACTGGTTTGATTGGTGGGATGATGGGTGTTGTAGATGGTTTTTCTAGGATTTTTAGCCTCAATGGGGTAGTTGCTATGGTTTTTGATGCTGCTTTTATAACCAATGGTGACCTCTTTGTAATAGGCTGATATAGTGGTTTGTTGGGTTTCCCTTTGAATCTGAGCTTAGGAAGAATTGCCTTTTGAAAGCCTAGGCTAGTGTTATCTTTGGGCTTTAATTCCGGTTGTAGTTGTTCATGTTGTCCTTGCTTGCAAGGTCCTAGAGCATTCTGACCATCATAACCCATTCTTTGCATAATGAGAAGGCCTTTGCCATACTGATCTGTGGGAAGCTTAGCTTGTGGAATATCGGTGGTGATGGGATCTTTATAGATCCATTTTGCTAAGTCTTCATCTCTGGCCTCTTCTTCTTAACTCTTTCCAAGGATGAATGGCATCAAATTACATGTTCATTTGACCAATGGTGTTTGAAGTAACCGTTGAGGTTTGCCATGTGTCCTAGGAGAAGTAGGCATTTGTCCCACACAAAAGAGTTTGCTCAAATTGTACTCCCCAGGACCTTCCTTTTCTATTTTCATTTTGAGCTTTTCTTGCTTGGGTATAGTGGTGTTTGAACTGGAAAGAGAGGTTGGACTTATGTATGATGTGGAGGAGATGGCTTCTCTATTGTTGGGAATGGTAATCTCTGGTTGATGACTTATATTATGACAATATGCAAAGGGGTTTTCATTGCCTAGGATTGTAATTTATACACCATTATGCGGGAACTTGATACACTGATGGTAGGTGGATGGAATAGCTTGCATGGCATGTATCCAAGATCTTCCTAATAATGAATTGTATGGTAGAGGAAGGTCCAAAACTTGACAGATGATGTGTTTCACCATAGGGCCCACTCGGATTGATAGCACAACAGCTCCTTTGGATGAACTCTCTGCATCATCATAGGCTTTGATTGTGATCTTCTTGTGGGGATCCACTGATTCAATTGTATATCCCAAAGTTGTGACTAATTGTAGAGTACAAATATTCAGGCTTGCTCCATTATCAATCAAGACTCACTTGATCCTATGTTGGTTGATAAACCCTTCCATGTGTAGTGAGGCATTGTGAGGTTGCTGGAAGGATGAGTTGTCACTTTCAGAGAAGGTGAGACAAGGTGATGACCTTAGGTTTCCAGCCATGGCTTGGAACTGATCTGTATTTAGGATCATAGGGACTGATGCCTCTTGGAGATCTTGATCCAAGATTATTTTATGGGATGGAGATAGGCGCAATAGCTCTAAGATAGATATCAGTGCGGGTGTTTTATCTAATTGTTCCACAAGGTTATACTACTTTGGGATAGATGGGGTGCCTTGTGGAGTTGCTTTTATGGTAATCTTGTTGCAATGTGTAACAACATTGCAAGTGGAGCTGGGATTTTTGATGGTTATAGTTGCAATTTGTTCACTGGCATCATATAGGTGATTCACAGTGTAATTATATGCGGCTTGCATATAATCAGTAGTATCTGTGTTTCTCCCTAAAGTGGAAGGACCCCTTTGATCTTGTGATGGAAGTGGATTTTTAACATGAGATGATCATTGTTTGTTGTCTTTGGGTCATGTCCTTCAATTTCAATTTCACCTCGGTCAATAAGATCCTAAATAAGATCTTTTAATCTGTGACAATTGCTTGTCTTATGCCCTTTCCCTTGATGGAAATTGCAATGTTCAGTATCCCTCCACCATGAAGGTTTGACTTGAGGTTCATAATTTGATGTTTTGGGTAAGGTAACCAGATTTTGAGAAACCAACTGACATAATATTGTTTCGATGGGTTCCCCTAAGGGAGTGTATGTTTGTTTTGGTTTAAAATTTTGTTGACGTTGTCTAGGTTCCTCTTGAGATGTGTTGCATCCTTGATTTGGAGGAGCAACTATGTTATTCTTGGGTGGGGGTTTCTGTCCTGCAAATCAAACCATAGGTTGTGCACTTTTGATAGTTCTTGCATCCACAACCTTGTCGTTGACAATGTTTTTGTTTTTGTTCCATAAGTTAGGCTTGTCACTATTGAAGCGTGGATGAGGGCCATCCTTTGGTTCATTATATATTTTGATAATCCCTTTTTTGATGAGAGCCCGCTCACATTTTAAGCCTTTTGTGATCATGTCATTGAAAGAGTCTGTGTCTTTTACATCTAGGTGAAATTCCATTTTGTCATTTAAGTTGGAAATAAATATTTCCACTAGTTCTTGTTCAGGTAACTGAAGAGAACATCTGCTAGACATTTGACGCCATCGTTGCAGAAAGACTGAAAATAGCTCACCTGGTTTTTGTTTAGTGTTACATAGATCAGCCATTGTGATATCATGTTCAATGTTGTGTGAATAATGTGCCAAGAATTTTTGGATGAGTTCTTCAAATGTCCTAATACCACCTGGTAATTGGGAAAACCATGATGTGGTTGTTCCTCCAAAGCTTTAGGAAAAAAGTCACATTAGGTAAGTATCCTCATATGTCACTTCAAGGCAAGTTGAATGGAATTCTCTAACATGATCATGAGGATCTCCTTTTCCTCTATACTTTTCAAACTTGGGTGTTTCAAACCCTCGTGGAAAAGGTGGCATATGAAGATTCCTATCAAAGGGATAGGGACAAATGTCATTAAGTGAAAATTGATTGGTTTTACACCACTATGAAGTTTTTGGGCGAGATTCTCGACTTGTTGCCGCAACATGTCTATTTCATTTGGAGGAGGAGGAGGTGGGAGAATACCTTGATGAAGGTTGTATCTGATATGTTCTTGACCTCTTTGATCCTCATTACGACTTTGGCATTCTGATGCTTGTCTTAGTTGTGCAACATCAAAGTCAGAGGGTAGTTTAGCCCCCTCTTGAGCAAGTTTTAAAAAGTGAGCATCCGCATTGCTCCTAAGTATTTCATCAAAAAGTGTATTAAAGATAGGGTTGTGTTGTGCCCATTCTATTGCCACAGGAGTAGGAGTACTTGGGTTGTCATCATTTACGTTTCCTCCAAGGGCTTCTTGGAATTCATTGATATTTTCCTCCTCTTCCTCTTCAATTCCTTGTTGTCTAGACCTGGACCTGGTATGAGCCATTTTGTTTATAAGTTTTTGTTGAAGTTTGATGAAAATGATGATGAGTTGGTGATGAAATGAAAGATTGATGTTTGGTGAAGTGCTTTGCATACAAATCCCTAGCACTAAAGGTAGATTTTACCAAATTTATTTCTTGAATTGCTTGTTGTGTTGGATTGACAAAGTTTGATGTGATAAGGTTTAGAGGAATATGAGATGTATTATAAAGGCAACTACCTAGTAATGAGAGGATGCACTCATAGACTAGTTTTTAACTTGCATAGAAATGTCTCTTAGGATGAGTTTATCCTAGATGTAGAGACACTCTAAAAAGTGATGTATTGTGTTTGATTCAAGCAATATCGAAATAAAACTTAGGACAAAAAGAAAACCTTTTTGATGTTATGAGAGTTGGAAGTGGATTGGATGAAATGTGAATGTGATAATGGATGAAATGTGAACTTCAATAAAAGCTTTGTGTCACATATGGGACAAATTCTTCCTCTTCTCTTTCGGGAGTTGGTGGTTCTTCCCGAGCTACATTATATGTAATGCAAATGTCGGGAAAGAAGTTAGGATTGATTTTGCCTCCTTTGTTCTTGTGATAACTCAAAGCTCTGTATTGAGTAAAAGCTCTGCGGTTTAATGATTCTAAATCAAATTTGTTTGATTTCCCTTGAAGGTAAAGATGCATGTGACGTAAGAAGGTTTTGTGAGAGACAAAGATTTGTCTATTAAGATAGAATAATTTCCTCCTTTTGATAAAAGCCTTTGAGCTTAATGGTCTTTTCTTCAAGTTGATGTTTTGATGAAGATTCTTCTTTCTCAAGATGTGAAGAATGGTCATATAGTTTGATACTTTTGATTATTTCTCTTGGTTTTGGATCTTTTGTGTTTTTGAAAATGTTAGTGTTGGATGAATACTTGTTTTGGATTTTGGTTTTTTATGATGTTTCTTTGACAAGAAAACAAAGAAAGCACACAAACACAAGAATGTTGCCTCAAAAGGCACAAGTAAGTATGGGTCTAGATCAACCCAATCTTTTGAACTTTTTATGACTCTTTCCTTTAAATGTATTTTGGGTGTTTCCAAAGCCTGAAGTCGGCTCAATTTGCACTGGTCTTGACTCAAAAATGCAAACACTTCCAACACTTTGTATCCCTAAGGTCAAATGGCCAGTTGTGATAATTTCAGCCCACATCTTGATATTTCTTCGACTTTGGTATTACATACCTTATGAATCCCGCCATGGCAGGTAAGGATGTGATATATTAAGTCTTGCACGAGTATAACAAATAGATGATCCCTTTGATGGGGGAGTCACCACCTTTATCGGGCTATAGGTAACCTTTCAAAAAGCTATGTTTCTACTCAAGGAAATATGTATGGTGAGTATCTTGGGAGCAAAACCATCTATGCTCTTGCACTAAATTTATCACAAATATCCTCAATCAATAGAACGGGTGGGCTACTACTTAAAAGTGTTTAGTAATTTTTGATGTTTTTGGACATAAGTTCATTCTGTAGTGACTCACTTAAGAGCCTTGTAACTTGTGGTGGAGCCCATTTGTCCTTTTGGCAAGTTACACTATAGGAACATCTATACCCAAGGCTACAACTTTCGCTCTCACCCAATTTCTATAGCGGCTCGAAGGATTTATCACATGAGGTTGTTCCCAAAGAGTGATGTGTCTCTTGGCAGGCCTCTCTTAAAAAGATAAAACTTGAGTGTTACTAACACTTTTCTCTTGCACCTAGGACCATAAAAGCCAAGGGAGAGGATAGTGTGTGTTAGAAGTAAGACCACTTGACCAGCTCTTTTGCACAAGTGTGCCAAACACAAAATACACTTGTTCTTTTTAACTTGTCATTGCAATGATGTTCTATATAATTGGAGATGTTGCTCCAACAACCATGATGTTCTTTTTAACTTCAAAGGCAAAATGTTGAGTAAACTAGAATTTGAAATCCTGGTCAACTTAATGAAAAACACATTTCCATGAAGTAAAATCATTTTGCAAAAAATGAGACAAGTTGATTGTTCTTTTTACTTGCACAAAATCAAAATATTGATTGTGAATTTTTAAGTCTAGATTGATGCAAGGAAATCAAATTTGTGTTGTTGATTTTAAGGACCAAAAGGAAAATGAATCCTAATCTTGTAATGAAAACAAATTTGAAGTTGTTGTTCTTTTTACCTTGCAATAAAGAAAGATGAATTTTCTTTTAAGCACCAAAAACAAGTTTGAGGTTCATTTTATGCACTCCAAAATAAAATGTGAGGTTTATTTTAACTTGTACAAGAAGGGAGAGTGGATTCTTTTTAAACAACTTTTGTTGAAAGAAAGTAAAAAAATAAACTTAAAGCCTCTAAACTAACTCCTTCCCCTGCACAAAAAAGATTAAAACCTGCACACAGTCAGTGATCAAATGTTAGTGTGGGCTTACACGAGCCTAAATTCTGAACTTGGTTATAAATTTTACAATCCTGGTCCTGAAATGCCCTGAAATTTGACTAAGTCTGAAATTTGGAGGATCTTCAAGAAACTAGATTTTGCATTACAACTCCTAGAGGTCTGAACCCCTCTCAAACATCTTGACTTAGAACCTAATTGGATCTGATCAATCAAGCAGTAGATTTCTATACACTGATCATTCATTATTGTTTTCTGACAATTACAACAACTAAAATCCCTTAACCGAGTAGGGCCTAATAGACCTCACATTATAAAATCTTCTAATAGGGTGACTCAATATCTGAGTTCTAAATCCTCTTGCAAGGTTGATCCTAATAGATCAAAGCTTCTAACAGGGCTAGGGTAAATCCCTTAATCGGGTGACTCCTAACAGGGCATCATCGTAAGCTTCTAACTGGGCTTTGCTCCTAATAGTGCACATTTCGAAAGAGTGCAAAATATTTGTGGGTACCAATTCCCACCATCATTTTTCCCTATTTGGTTTTCCACATGAAAAACATGGTGTTCATGTGTGGTATGCTTTCCTTGTGATGTTCATGTTCTATTTCTGATAACCGGTAAAGACAGTTTATGTTTGTTTATTAGAGATCTTAAAGTGGTTACTGATATTGATGATTATATAATTGATAAAGTATTTTAATCATTTAATAAGTTGGTAAATGTTTTTGTTGATCTGATATTGAATTGATGGCTGATCTAATTAATAAGTTTACATAAGAGGAAATGATCATCTAGATCTAGTAAGAAAAACTATTATGAAGATTTGGTTGAAGTGTTGAATGTTTTCTGATCTGAAATAAGTCTGTTTTGGTGTTGAAAGATTCATTTTTTGCTAATACTAATTCACCCCCCTCCTAGTATTAACTAGATCCTCTAGGTTTATCATAGGGCACCAACCCCTAGATTTAGGGCACCAACCCAAGGAGCACCAATCCCTACAATTTTATGGGCACCAACCTAAAGGAGCACCAATCCCTATCTCTGAGCACCCACTCGGAGATTACAATGAGTATAGATTTCAAATATAAATTATATGCCTTGTTTGAAATGAGGTTTTGCAACACCTTAATATTCTTCTCTTTCTCTTCTTTCTCTCTACTCTTGTTCTCTGCTCTCTGCTCATAGTTCTTCTCTATTCTCAGCTCTCTATTCTTCCCTACTCTATGTACTTTCATGTTCTCTGCCTTGGCTTTCTACTTTGTCTTGACAACTAAAACATTCAATCAACTTAGCTACTACTACACCTTCTCTGATCACCTCTCTCACTTGGTCTCTATTGTTTTCTCTCTTTTTCTATTCTATCTACTCCATCACTTAACTTTTGACCTCTAGTCACTACTGCTCTCTATGTTTTTTAACTCTGTTATCACACTGTGCCATTCACTGTTCTCACCTCAACATCTTTTCTTCTCTACATCTACACACATACTTATCCAACTCTCATCATCACTTCCTTTGTCGAAAAGTCTATGTTTTTGTATTCGACATATACCTCCAAGAGGTCGGTTGGATCATAACTCATCACACATCAGATAAGATATGTTTGCCTCATTTGTATCCCACATGATCTGTACAATTTCCTATGCAACGTGCAGATCGTTCATTCAGTCTTTTTGCATTTTTCCAATCAGCAATTTAAGTTCCTATACACACAAGACACTACCAATCTGTTTATTTCATTGACTTTAACTTAGGACCATTGATCTGCAAGATTCAACCTCTACTACTAGCATCATGGCGATTTCACATGCCACATCATCTTTGTGTCCTCTCTCACTAACCATCTCAGTCAAAAATGCATTTACTATATTGCACAGTCATCTCTACACAGGAATGTTTTTCCTTCCAACTAAAATTTAAAAATTAATTCATTCTTGTCCTAAGAGATCTATTATGAATCAAATTTGATCTCCTTTCTTGAATTGAAGACTTGCATTAAAGGACTCTATATTGAGTTTCCGATGATCTCCACTATATCAAATTGGATAAACTACACTAAACACATCTCCTTTCTTCACATATTGTTCTATGTACTTGGTTTTCTATATTTAGCAAACTCAATCTGTCTCATTGATTTGGTTCTTCCTTAGTCGATCATCTCAATCTTTGCAATCACCTATACCAGGGTCACCATTAATGCACCTCTATCCTCTGTCGACCTACCCTGAAGAAAAGATGGACAACCACCATACTAAAATCCACCATCACCTACTTCAACATATCTGATTAGTCTTGTGACCTCTGGAAGCCACATGTCCTCATTATCATCATCCAAGTCAGATGGTCATAGTCAGTCTAAGTCCATGTGGACAATTGGGCTTCTTATATTAGTCGAACTTCATGTTGTGGATAACCTTCGTATTATGCAGACATGTAGCACAAATCATGTTGACAATAAACACTGATGGTCTGCAAATTGGGACAAGGTTAGACTAAAACCTCTGGTCGTATAACACACAAAAACAAAGAAACAAAGGCAAATGTTCGTGTTAATCAACCAAAAACTAGTCTAAGCAGGCATACCAAAAGAGACACTAAAAAAAAAGTAAAGCATTTGACTATGAATTTAAATGCAAGAAGACATCTCCAAATTCCTTCTACCATGCTCTTAGCTCCTTCTCCCTTGTTCCTCTCCTCTCCAAGCTCCAAATTAGTGTAGCTCTTAGCAGCTTTTTGCACTATGGATGCTTATGGAGGTTCAAGATTGTAGATGATTATGAAAAGTATGCAAATGCAAGCTTAATAACCAAATAAGGATGAGTTATCTAAATGCTATTTGTTAATTTTAACCAAAAGAGTGAATATGAGTAAGATGTGCTAAATGCTCTCTAAAATTATCTATAACTTAGATGCATACAAGTTTTCCGGATCTGGATTATGAAGAAATGGGCTCTATTTATAGGAAAAATGGAGCAATGGATGGTTGAGATTGAGTAATCTCAACAAGGGTCAAGATTGAATGATATCAAATCCATGTGAAGGCTTTCAACCCAATCCCAAGATGACAAGTGTCAATATGAGATGGGTTGAGAGGAGAGGGAATAAGCATTAAATGCTTGATATGACCTGAAGGTTAACTTGGGAGTTAAGGTCAAGGTTGGGTTGAGTGAATAAATTCTTTATTCAAAGAATAAAGCTTTTATCCAATGGATAAACTCTTGTGCAAAGGTTAAAGGGATAACCATGGTCAAAGCAATAAATGTTTGAGGAGATACATGAGTCACATGAGGGTTGAGTTAGGGGTTAACCATAAATGGTCATGTAAAAGCCATAAGTGGTTTGGAAGACTTTAGAGGTTAAATTGTTGAACACACCAAGCATTTAATGCTTTTCAAAGACTTTGAAGTCTTTGAGCAGTGACTCCAAGTTGCTTAGGAATGTGACAATAATTAGGGGATGGATTAGGCTAATTAGGAAAGGGTTAGAAGAATCTAGAAGGGGGTTTTAGGAGTGCAAGTGGATTTGGTGGGTGAGGGAAAATAGGATTTTAATTAAAATAAAATTTATTTATTTCAACTTGTGGTTGCAACTTGCATTTGTAGGAAAATGCAAGTGTGGCGGGGAATAATGATTTAAATAAATGTTTTATTTAGTTTATTTAAAAGAGGAAAGAGGATTAAATTGAATAAATAGTATTTATTCATTTAATTGAGTGTGAATTTGGTTGAATGAATGAATTAAAATAAATTGAATAATTTATTTAATTAATAGGAGAATGTTTGAAGATGAATTAATTAAATATTAATTTAATTAACTGATGGCTAGTGGATTTTTAATCAAATAAATATGAAATATTCATTTAATTAAAATGGACAGATTTATGTGACTACAAACACTTATCCCAATCTATTCTATCTTTTTTATTTCTCTTTCTCCATGTTCATCACCATTGTTATCCCGAAGTCAGATTCTCAAAGCTTCATCAATATAGCATTGACTATCGGGTTAACATCTTGCCACTACTCTGCTTGAAAAAATAATCCTGATGACTATTTGATGCCTTTGATCCTTCTCATCAGCATGAGTTATTCTAAAGAAAAACTCACCTTTGATTTTACTTGTCGCCATAGGCTATCCTGATGTAACACTTCTCACTTGCTATCAGAATAGTTTTCACTATCGACATAGGGAAAACATGCTAGAACAACATAACAATTTATTTTGATGCCTCACTGTCAACTCGCCTTTATCGGCATAGGGTATTTCGATACTCAAACTCTATGGTGATAAACTACATCGGCATAGGTTACTCTAATGAGAACCTCTATCAAAACAACCAACACTATTGACTTAGCACTTGGACACTATCCCATCAAAACAAACCTATTCAGATGACCCAACATGAACCTGCATTGACATAGTTACTTTGAAATTGTACATCCATAGTCCTTCAACATATTGACATATGTTATTCTGATAACCTTACAAATGGGCAATTCTTCTTATTCCTCTATCAACATGGCTTGTTCTATCTATAGACGTCTAAAAATGGTCAACGCTTGCAGAGTCATACTTTAACATTGGTGCATTGCCTTATTTTAGGGTCTTGCGTCGCATTAACATTTCTCCTATGATTCGCACTTGGTCTTTATCATTTGCGAGCATCGAGTCCTTCTTCTGCATTCTTCATTCGTCTCGCTTTCAAATTTGGTCTTGTCGATAACAATCTTCAGTCATGATTTTGGTCGATCTTATCTTATCATATCAATGTGCATGCTCATTTGTCATACTTTGACATCGTCAATCCTAATCGGTGATAGAATTAGGGTTTTGTCATTTTCAATCTCATCATCTTGCGATCGATTTGTCATCGATCATTGTCATTTTCAATCTCATCATCTTGCGATCGATTTGTCATCGATCGTTGTCATTTTTAATCTTGTCATCTTGTGATCGATTTGTCATCGATCGTTGTCATTTTCAATCTTGTCATTTTGTGATCGATTTGTCATCGATCGTCATCTTTCTCAATCATGTTAATTTGGATCAATTAGTCATTGTTCCTCGTCAATTGGCACATTTATCAATCAAATCACTTATCAGCATTGGTCCTTTGTCAGTTAGAATCATGATCAAATCGAATCGATATCAAATATCTTTTGTCAAGACCTAATTGTCATCCTTGCATTTCTAATTCATCTTCTAGGGTTTCATGATTTATTCATTTAACCTTGTTTGTCCTTTCTCCCTCTAGGTTAAAAAGTTTATTTATCCTAAGTCTTCTTGTCACAATTAAATATTTATTTAATCGGCTAACTAATTCTTCCTCTCTTTGTGTATTAATTAATGAATGAAAAATTATTAATTAATTTACCTAATTTTCCAATTTACTAATTTCTCCTAATTCCTAATTTTCTAATTTCATCAATTTCTAATTTTCTAATTTCCTCATTTTCTAATTTCCTAATTTCAATTTCCACCTAATCAATTCCTCTCCAGTCTTTCCCTATTTTTGTGCTTCGGTGGAAGCATGAATTTCTCATGTGTCATACTATTGGCATAGCAAGATGTCATAGGCTTTTAGTCTTCTAACCTTTGCATTGGCAATATGTCATAATTCATGACATAGAAGGTGTCATAACCTTCTTCCTTCAACTCAATTGTGCCATTTTTGAAATCAATTGCCTCTAATATCAATTTCATGCTAATCTTGTCTTTTCTCCAATTTGTCTATAAATTAGATGAATTTCTTCAATCAAAAGGTCGAATCAATCACGCTTCTAGTACCCTTATGTTGTCGTCTCGTCTTGACAATCTTGCTTTCACATTATGCTTATGCACTTGAAGGTGAGATCCACAAAACAAAAGCTATTTGAAGGAGAAAGAAGGACAATGGAGCCACATGAAGGAGACATCTGCATTTGGTTTGCTTAGATTTCATATTGAATGTCTTGTTTTCATGTTTTCATTGAATGTTTTTAGGATTGTTATCACTACAATTGAGTTTTCGTGATTGAGCTAGGCTAATATCGATTTGCTTTGATGATTTCCACATTTCCTATCTACACTATCAACATAGTTTAAATTAGTCATTCCACCTTTAATAGATACTCTGATACACCTACTTGGTCTCTTTGTCAGCATAGTTATTCCAACACAACAATGTTAGAGTAGTTTACTCTATCGGCATAACACAAACTCATTATGTTGCCTTCATTAGCAAACCCAAAAAGTGGCTCTTACATTGTGATTGGTATTGCTATCCCAGTCCAACAAGATATAAAAGAGACTCCAGATGACTTGGTATCAACCTAGCTATTCTGATATGACCACTAGAGAAGACATTACCTGCACACCACTTGATCAGCATATACTATTCCATTCTGATCACTTGAGCAACACAACAAACACTTGATCGGTATAACATAGTGAGGTTTTGTTGATATACAATTTTTTTTGTTTTCACAACTACTAGCTTCAGGACATCCAACAAGACCTTCATAGACACATCATATGGAATTGTGGGATTGTGCAATAATTCATCTCCCTGATCCATCAACCTAATCATTGGCTTCTCTTCTACTTAATCTATAGCCTGACTGATCTTCCTTTGAAACCTCATCATCCCACATCAGTGTCATCTTCATCAATTAGATCTCAATGATCTCTTCTGCAACTTCATTAGATTTGTACACACACATGTTGACATCAATGACAACTTCAATACCAACAATCTCCCCTTTTGGCATTGATGTCAACACCAATCATCACTCTTCCCCTTTGACAACAATGGTAAAGGGGTTAGCTGTCATATAACTTCTGATACTAGCATAAATGCTTCTCATCATTCTCCCTCTTTAAATCATTCAATTGTGTGCACTAACGTTGCCTTTCACTTTTCCCTTTTTACAAATAAGACTATTCTTTTTTGTAGCTAGATGAACCATTATTACAATATAATAAGCAGTGCCAATACTGCTTACAAAGATCACTTGTCTCCCCCTGAGGCCTGCAACTGCCAAGCTAAGACATCCTACATCTTCATCTTATCTAATATTATTCATCTTCATTCTTGCAGTCCCCTTGAACAATGATCTCCCCCTGAGATCTGCTACTATCAAATGCATTTTGTCTCCCCTTGAGAATCACAACTAGTATGCATCATTTGTTCATCTGTTTTCTTTTATTTTTCACTATTGTTGGCTTGTCTTGCAACCAATTTATTGTATCTATAATTTTATATACATACTATCAACATGTCTTCACTATTATGTCCATTCTCTTTTGTGCTGCAATAATCTTTCATGTTGAATGTAGTGCTTTGTGTACAATCTTCAAAATGTCTTCACTAAATGCAACAATATGCATCCTTATGTATGCAAATGTGAAACCATAACAACATGCCTCTTCATAGTGATCTATATGCCAACAATGTCAAAGCTTGGTATGCTTCCAAGGCATAAACTTCTAAAACTCCGAACTTAAGCAAAAGTGCAAACATTTTATACTAACTCAACATTAATTATGCATGAACAATCATCCTTTTTGGCTTATTTCATATCACTAGTTCCATCCTTTGAACCAACCTTGTTCATTTAAGAAATTTTATGGTGAATGATATGATTTACATGTAGCTCCTCCTAAAGCCATGCATCTCCTTAAGCTTTGGGAGATATCACTTGTGCATAAAATGCACTATGCTAGCCCATGAATACATTCTTACCATTCTCACATGCGTTCTGTCTCATTTTCCAAACTTGCTTCATTTCATTCCTCTTCTTCATTACAACTTCTAGACCAGCATCAATTTTCTTCTTGTGTTGGACAACCCTTTCTCTACAATACCTTGCAATGTGAGAGAAATTGTGACAATAGTAGTATACTGTGTTCTTGCTAAATGAAGAAGTATACGGGTATCTATCAACTTGATTTGTTCTCCTTCTCCAAGACATGCCATTATGACCAGCTACAGATGGAACAAAAGAACTTCTTAACCTTCTTGGAGCATTTCTGATTTTGTTCCATGCTAAATTTTGTCTCTGATATGTTCTGCCAACTCTTCCATGCTGACCATAAGTATTATATCTTGCAATTTTGTTGGAAGAGAAAGTGGAAGGGCTTCTATATGACTGAAAATTTCTCATTCTACATGCATGACTCATATGACCAACTTTATTACAATTATAATAGACAATATTTATATTTCTTGGAGTACCAAATGAACTCTTCCTATCATGGATGGAGGTAGATCTATGCATGAATTTACAACTTGACATACTATGTCCATATACATTACATTTTTGACAAAATACATTTTTATTTCCAGAAAAATCAGCTTGACCTTTCCTAGACCATTTTCTACACTCACTTTCTCTATGACCATAACCATTGCATGACTAACAATAACCAGAGAAAAGAGACTTGTTACTTACATACTTATTCTACCATGTATGTGGAGATCTTGCAGGTTTATTTGCTCCATTTATTCTTCTTTTGTTGTTGACCCTGGGTAGTACATTTGCAACAGTTCATTCATTTGAGCCTTTCTTTCTCCAAACTTGTTCAGTCTTATGAGCAGCAACATATTCTGTTCTTCTTCTAGTAGGAGGTCTTCTAGACAATCTTGTGTTTTTATTTCTAATGAAACCATCATCAATAATCTTTCCCTTTAATTTTAGATTAGCATGATTCTTCCTTGTAGAAGTAGCCTTCATCTTCATGTCTTCAGCAGTAGTAGTCAAATCTATCTTCGCTCTCTGGGCATTCCTGACTGTGAAGGTTTTTTTATTACCATTATCACTAGAAGAAACAAAATGTATCTCCTTCTTAGATGAGTCCTTGTTGGTAGAGAACTGACCAACATAGTATCCATCACCTTTGGTGTCCTTAGAGTGCGTTTGTTTACTCAATATTTTTTCCAAAGCCTCAGTGTTGTCCTCATATTTAATTCTTGTCTTGAGCTCATCTTGGCACTTCTCCAATTCTATTGTTAGCTTTTCTATTTCATCTTTTAGATTTTGACACTCATTTCCTTTAGTCTCCACTTCTTGCTCTAATTCCTCACATTTTCTTTTCTTGACATCAAAGTCTAATCTTATTTATTCATACATGCCTTTGGCTTCATCTAGTTGAGTTTTCAGTGTACTGATATTATTCTTAGACTCTTCAAAACTTGTATTTAATTTGTCTTGTTCTTTATCAACAACATTCCTATACTTTTTGTATACTCTCCTCACCTTTTTGAGCTCATCAAGTACACAAATACGCTCCCCTTCAAGATCCACTTCAGCTTCCACTTCTTCTTCATCTTCTTCATCACTGCTAAAATGTTATTTCCTGTTGTGTTGAGATGCACTATCACAACTAGATGTTTTCTCCTCATTTTGTGCCCCTTGTGCTATAAATAGATGTGATTCATTTTTATCTTCATTGCAACAATTGATAGGGTCTGCACTTATCAACTTCACATTTATCTACTTCATAAATATTCTTCCTCTCACCATCTAATCTAGTAGTGGTAAGCTCTTTACCATATAATTTCTTTAGTCTATCCCACAAGCTCTTTGCAGATTTGCATTTATCAACCTTTGAAGCTATAGTATCAGATAATCTGCTAATAATAGCCTTCATGGCTTCAACTTTACATTCATATCTTCTCTTTGCATCAGGATCAGTAGGAGGACAACCAGGACTAGAGTGGCAATTTACAACCGACATCAAAACATCATAACCCAAGGCAAACAAATAGACTTCTATCCTACTAGACCAAATAAAAGAGTTTGAACCATCAAACATAGGTGTAGGGATTGACTCAAATTTAACCATTGTGTCCAGACACCAGAATCTACCCAAGTTGGAGAAAGCTTTTCAACTAGGGAACCTAGGGATCTGATACCAATTGAAGGAACACAATGGACCCCTGGGAGGTGGGTGAATCAATGGTGATCAATAATTTTTTTTTACCTTCATTTTTTACCTTCTAAAAGATATAAGAATTAATAACAATAATCATGAAGCAATGAGCAGAGGTATAAAACACATAAGCACACACACATAAGAGGCACATCACATAACACCAGATGTATGAGGAAAACCCAATGTGGGAAAAACATTGGTGAGAAATGGTGTTGGAGTCTACTGCTCCAATCCAGCCTCATAGGTAAAATTGATTATAACATTTAGGGCACCAACACCTAGCTTTAGGGAACTAACCCAAGGAGAACCAACCCCTACAATTTTATGGGCACCAACCCAAAGGAGCACTAGCCCCTAGCTTCATAGGATACAACCTAAAGGAGAACAACCCCTAGCTCTGAGAACCCACTTAGAGATTACAATGAGTATAGATTTCAAATACAAATTATATGCCTTGTTGCAAGTGAGGTTTTGCAACACCTTACTGTTCTTCTCTTTCTCTTCCTTCTCTTTGCTCTCTACTTCTAGTTCTACTCTATTCTTATCTCTCTATTATGCCATGCTCTATGCACTTTCCTATTCTCTACCTTGGTTTTCTTCTTTCTCTCTACAACTACAACATTCAATCAACTCAACTGCTACTACACCTTCTCTAATCACCTCTCTCACTTGGTCTCTATTGCTTTCTCTCTTTTTCTATCCTATCTACTCTAGCTATGTATGTTTGACCTCTAGTCACTATTGCTCTCTATTTTTTTTCATTATGTTATCATACTATACCATTCAGTGTTCTCACCTAAGCATCTTTTCTTCCCCACAGCTACACACATACTTATCTAACTCTCATCATCACTTCCTTTGCCGAAAATTCTATGTTTTTGTATTTGACATACACCTCCAGGAGGTCAGTTGGATCATAACTCATCACATATCAAATAAGATCTATTTGCCTCATTGTCATCCCACATGATCTGTACAATTTAATATACATCATGCAGATCGTTCATTCAGTCGGTTTGCATTTTGCAAATCAGCAATTCAAGTTCCTATACACACTAGACACCGCCAATCTATTAATTTCATTGACTTTAACTCAGGACCATTGATCTACAAGATTCAACCTCTATTGTTGGCATCATGGCAGTTTCACGTGCCACATCATCTTTGTATCCTCTCTCACTAACCATCTCAGTCCAAAATGCATTTACTATATTGTACAGTCAGCTCTGCACACAAGAATGTTTTCCCCTCCAACTAGAATTTAAAAATTACTTCATTCTTCTCCTAAGAGATCTGACATGAATCATATTTGATCTCCCTTCTTGAATTGAACACCTACATTGAATGACTCTGTACTGAGTTGTCGATGATTTCCACTATATCAGATTGGATAACCTGCAATGAACACATCTCCTCTGCTCACACATTGTTCGTTGTACTTGGTTCTCTATATTTAGCAAACTCAATATGTCTCACAGATTTGGTTCTACCTCAGTAGATCATCTTGAACCCTGCAATCACCTGTACCAAATTTGCCATTAATGCACCTCTATCCTCTATCGACCTACCCTAAATAAAAGATGGACAACCACCATACTAAAATCCACCATCACCAACTTTAGCATATCTGATTTGTCCTATTACCTATAGAAGCCAAATGTCTTCATTATCATTGTCCTAGTCAGATGGTCACGATCGGTGAAAGTCCATGTGGACAATCGAGCTTCTCATATTAGTCAAACTTCATGTCATGGATAAGCTTCATGTTATGCAAAAATGTAACACATATCGGGTTGACAATAAACACTTATCCTGATATATTCTATCTTTTTTATTTTTCTTTCTTCATGTTCATCATCATAGTTATCCCGAAGTCAGATTCTCAAAGCTTCATCAGTATAGAATTTACTATCGGGTTAACATCTTGCCTCTACTCCAACTTCAAAACTTATCTTGATGACTACTTGATGCCTTTTATCCCTCTCATCAACATGAGTTATTTGGATGAAAAAATCACCTTTAATTTCACTTGTTGTCATTGGCTATGTTGATGTAACACTACTCACTTGCTATCAGAATAGTTTTAACTATCAACATAGGGAAAACATGCTATAATGAAAAAAAAAATTATTTTGATGCCTCACTATCAACTCGCCTTTATCGACATAGGGTATTCCGATACTCAAACTCTATGGTGATAAACTACATCGGCATAGGTTACTCCGATGAGAACCTCCATTGGAACAACCAACACTATCAACTTAGCACTTGGACACTATCCCATCAAAACAAACCCATTCCAATGACCCAATATGAACTTGCATCGACATAGTTACTCTGAAATTGCATATCCATAGTCCTTCAACATATCGACATATATTATTTCGATAACCTTGCCAATGAGTCAATTCTTTGTTTTCCTCTATTGAAATAGCTTGGTCTATCAGCATAGTTGAAATTAGTCATTCTACCTTCAATAGATACTCTGATACACCTAGTTGGTCTCCTTGTCGGCATATCTATTCTGACACAACAATGTCAAAGTAGTTTACTCTATTGGCATAACACAAACTTGTTATGCCACCTTTGTCAGCTAACCTGAAAAGTGTCTGTTACTTTGTGACTGGTATTGCTATCTTGATCCGACAAGATACAATAGAAACTCCACATGACTTGGTATTAGCCTAGCTATTCTGATACAACCACCAGAGCAGACATTACATGCACACCACTTGATCAGCATAGACTATTCCGATTTGATCACATGAGGAGAACAATAAATACTTGATTGGTATAACATAGTATGATTTTGCCGATATACAAAATTTGTTATTTTCATAGCTATTGGGTTCAGGACATCCAACAGGAACTTCATAGACACATCATATGGCATTGTAGGAGTATGAAACAATTCACCACTATGATCCATCAGCCTAATCCATCAACCTAAACACTAGCTTCTCTTCTACTTAATCTATAGCCTGACTGATCTTCCTTTGAAACCTCATAATCCTGCATCACTGTCATCTTCATCAATCAAATCTCTATGATATCTTCTGCAACTTCATTAGATCTGCACACACACATGTTGACATCAATGACAACTTCAATGCCAACAAGCTTGAATTCAATAAAGGTACTATTGACAGTAATCTGTACTTCAAGATTGATAATGACATCTTGATTGTTGAAGTTTTTGTTGATGATATTATTTTTGGTGGAAATGATTGTTTGTGCAAGAAGCTTGTTGATGATATATAGAATGAGTTTGAGATGTCTATGATAGGAAAGATGAAATTATTTATGGGATTGCAAATTACTCAATTGGATAAAGGTATCTTTATATCTCAATCTAATTATGTGAAAGAATTATTGAAGAAGTTTGGTTTGGATGATGCAAAGCTTGTTGGTACACCTATGGTGACCGGATGTAAGTTGATAGAGGATGATGATTCTTTGAAAGAAAATTGAACTAGATACAAATCTATGATTGGTGGTTTGTTGTATTTGACTTAGACTAGACTTGATATTATGAATGTTGTATGTCTTGTTGCTAGATTTCAAGCTGATCCTAAGGAATCTCATGTTCTTATTGTGAAAATATTTTTTAGATAGTTGAAAGGAACTATAGATTTTGGTTTGTGGTATCCTAGAGATGATGAATTTACTTTGTGCTTTTATTGATGTTGATGATAGAAAGAGTACTAGTGGTGGTGCATTTTTCTTGGGTAAGAGATTGGTTTCATGGATGAGTAAGAATTAGAATGTTATCTTTTTGTTTATTACAGAAGTTGAATACATTGCTGCTACTAGCAACTATACTCAGGTGATTTGGATGAAGCAGATGTTGAAGGATATCAATTTTTTTTGTTGGATATTATTTGATATGTTGTCATTAATGTCAACATATGTGGAGATTGTTGATGAGGAGATTGTTGGAAAGTTTTGTTAACATATTCTTCTGTGTATTCCAGTGTTGCAGTTTGATTAGATGAGTTGGTTTAGCCTGTGTGTTGTAGTTGATCTAATGTGGTTTAATGGGTTTCAGGTATGTTGTCTCTAAATGGTTCATTTCCATTTGGAGAGGTCCACATGATGTTGTAATCAAGTTATGAGATTTGGTATTGGGATGTTATGTAGTTGTTTGTGTCATTCGGTATTTTGGTTTGTGCTCCGTATTGCTTCAAAATTGATATATCTTTAGTTGTGGATGTATGGGATGTATTCTGGATGTTGATGTGTGTCCTTAGTTTGATTGGTTCATGATTTGGAAATCTACAAGAAAATATTTCACAGTGATAATCAGTTATGTTGATGTTCTTAAGCTACTATATAGAGATGATGATGATTCTGGTAATCTGAGTTGTTGTGGTTATTATGGTACAATTCACGTTGCTTGTGAATGTCTCTATATCATTCTCTATGCATATTGGTGGTCTACATTGATTATTGTGCACGTTATTGAAGATTTTCCTTGTTCGGTGATGTTCTTCGTGTTATGTGACATTCTTGGTGGTTGTACAATGTTGTGAATAATCAAGGCATAATTCTTGGAGGTGTTTCATATTTGTGGTATTGATTTGGGTCCATGTTATGTCTTAGCCGACATTATTTTGGTTCACTTGCATTGTTGTAGCAAGTGAGGATATTAGTTTGTAATTTGTATTGAGGGTTTGGCCAACCTTGTAATATAGGTTGAGGGTTTGTATAAATAAATGTAATAAACATACAAGATGTATGTTTGTGAATGTATGTGTTGTATATGCAAGTGAATGATCGAGTTGGATATGTGAACAAGTGATCTGATCTTTCGGAAGTGTGAAGAAGAGAAGTGTTGTAGAGAAGACTATGTGCTTAACCGGAACTGTACTCAAGCATATGGGGATGCTATTTTCATAATTCATATAATCTGGATTGTAGTCTGTATGTTTTTGTAAGTCAATGAGACTTCCTATAAGGCAGTGAGCCTTCCTTTAAGGTTGTAGCCTTTCTGAGTTGCTTATTTTGAGTAGTGAGATCTAGGCAGTGTGCTTGAATGCATGTTCATTATCCATTCTAATATTCACATTTTCTTCTAACAGGGTATTATCTCATTGTGGGTAGGTTCCCACCATGCTTTTTCCCTTAACTAAGTTTTCCACATCAAAAATATTGGTTTTATGTGTGTTATTGATGTGGTGTTGCTTCATGCTTTAACTATTAATTATCAAATCTATTTTGTAGTTTAATTTGCAGTAAGTTTTTGTGCAAATTGATTCACCCCCCCCCCCCCCTCTCATTTTGTTGTATTGTTATCAACAATTGGTATTAGAGCTAGATCCGCTGGAAGAAGCTTGACCACTTGAGGAGATTCGGGATGTAAACCTTTGATTTCAAGAAGGATAGTCTAAGATTTGATGAAACAAATTACAATCTCTTGAAGAGCCGGATGCAATGTCATTTGAGATGCATTGGAAAAGAGTACCAGAAGATTACTAAGAATGTATATAATGTTCCTCAGAATGATCCTACTACTCCGGATGAAATAAACGAAGGAAAACTCAATATTAGAGCCAAGGAAGCATTGCTAAGTGCATTGTCAGATTTTGAGATGACTAATGTGATGGACTTAGAGACAGCTTATGAGGTCTGGGTAAAGTTGGAGACCTTCCATGAAGTTGATAGTCATGTGAAGATTGCTAAGTAGTAGAGCTTGAAGGGTAAATATGAGAACTTGAAGATAAGTGAAGATGAGAATATTACTTCTTATATGCAAAAAGTGAATGAGCTTGTGTGTGTAATCAGTTGTGCTAGTGGAGTATTAGAAGAATCCAATATTGTTGCTAAAGTGTTGAGATCCTTGCCTCCTTAGAAACATAAAGTTACTGCTATTGATGAGATCCAGACTGTGACAAATATGACAAGAGACATGTTGATTGGTAAACTTGCTTCTTTTGAGCTGAGTGAGTTTGGAGACTCTCTTCCTAAGACTGAATCTGCATTCAAAGCTACTATTTCCAGGAAGCAGAGATATGATCTGGGAGAAAGTTCTACAAGAGTATCTAGATATGAGAAAGAGATGAAAGAGATGGAAGATCAAGAAAGAAAGCTTGAGGAGCTTGAAGCACTTATTGCCAGAAGATTGCCTAAAGGTGCTAATAAGTATGAAGGGAAGTTACCTCTTAAATGTTTTTCATGTAATAAGATAGGACATTTTGCATCAAGGTGTCTAGAAAGAGATATAAATTGTAAGAAGCCATTTAAGCCATATAATCCTAAATATCAAAAGAAGTTTTATTATGCTACTGATGAAGGTGTGACATATGATGATTCAGATAAGGGTAATTCAGGAGATCAATTTGTGTTCATTTCTATCAAGGAAGATGCTCTTATAACTATAGATTCTACAAGCTGCACCAATTAGGAGAAATCTTTAGCTGATAAAGTTGAGGAGAAAGATGGATGGGTAATTGATAGTGGTTTCTCTCATCATATGGCAGGTGATAAGAGTAAATTTGTGAACTTGGAAAGATATGATGGTGTTATAGTAAGATTTGGTGATAACAAAGCTTGTGTAATCCATGGTAGAGGTTCTATTTCTCTTTATGGTAAGCATAATACTGATGATGTGTTGTATGTTGAAAGATTAAAGCATAATATTTTGAGTGTTGATTAGATGGTTGATAAGGGATATAACTTGCAATTAAAGAATGACAAATATGAGATCTTGAGTAGATCCGGAACTAAGATTGCACTAGGGACAAAGACTAAAGGTAATATCTTTCACTTGAATGCTGGTGGTAGAAGTTGTCTGATTTCTTAGATTGATTAAAGTTAGTTATGGCATAAAAGGATGTGTCATGTAAATTTTGATTGCATGGTTAAGATAAGTTCTACTTAGGTAGTGAGAGATCTACCAAAGTTAATAAAGCCTTCTAATCTAGTATTTAAGGAATGTCAATTAGGGAAGCAGACAAGACTTACTTATTAGAGAAAATAGTATAATTCTAATGAATTGTTGGATATTGTGCATACTAATCTATGTGGTCCTTCTAGAGTGAGAAGCTTGTAGGGTGACATGTATTTCATGCTATTGATTGATGACTATTCAAGGATGATATGGGTTACTTTCTTAAGGAAGAAGTCTGCAGCATTGGAGAAGTTCAATATTTTCAAAGCTAGAGTTGAAACTAAGACTAGATTAAAGTTGAAGTGTCTAAGATCTGATAGAGCTGGAGAATTCACTTCTGGTGAGTTTAATGCATACTTTGAAGAGCATGGAGTTAAGAGACATTTATCTACTCCTAGGACACCATAGTAGAATGGTGTTGTGGAAAGGAAGAATGGAATAGTTTAAGAAGATGCTAGAACCATTATGATTGAAGAAAATATTTTGCATGTATTTTGGAGAGAAGATGTGAGTATTGTAGTATACAATCTTAATCAGGTAAATGCCAAAGGTGATACTAGTATGACTCCTTATGAGTTATGGTTTGGTCATGCTGGACTACTGTTAGATATTTCAAAAAATTTGGTAACTTAAATGCTATATCAAAAGAGATAAAGATCTTGGAAAGTTTGATGCTATATGTCATGAAGGAATCTTTCTTGGATATTCAACTAAAAGTAAAGCCTACCTATGTTATAATAAAATATTGAGAAATATGGTTGAAAGTGATAATGTGAAGGTTCATGAAGGCAATATAAGATAGATTAGATCTTGTGGATATGATTCTCATGATCAGGATGCTAGTTCTGATAAAGGAAAGCTAGTGCAGGCCCAAAGTCATGTTTAGATTGCTCCAAAAAAGTCTGAGAATGAAGGTGCAGATGTTAGTGTAGAAGAAAGAGTTCAAGAACCCAAAATTCAAGAAAAGACTAAAACTCCCAGGTATGTGAGGTTGAATCATTTAGAAAAGAAAATTATTGTTGACAAGAATAAAGGTGTAATGACTACAAGAGGACTTGTTGAAGAAATTTGTTTGATTTCTAAGATTGAGCCTAAGAATGTTGAAGAAATTTGTTTGATTTCTAAGATTGAGCCTAAGAATGTTGATGAAGCATGCAAAGATGAAAATTGGATTAAATCTATGGAAGAAGAATTGAATGAGATTGAGAAAAATAATGCATGGATTCTTGTTCCTGTTAGACAATTCAAATAACTGGAAGACAACTAAGAGGGGGGGGGAGTGAATCAGTTATCATAGATTACCAGAAATATTAGAAATTTAAAACTTTAATACCGAAAGACAACATTAATACCGAAATAGGATTTAAACCAATTAAGCATAAACAATAATCACAGAATAAAAACCATCCACATGACACCAAGATTTATACGTGGAAAACCCAGTAAAGGGAAAAACCATGGTGGGAAGCCTACCCACAGTCTAGATAATACTTCTACAATAAGTATGTGAATTATAATTGAGGGGTCTACACTCGTAGGAAGGCCAAGAGCCTAGAGCGCACTTCTTCCATATCTTTAATCCAATTTTTACCTTTGCATGCTTCATTGGGCAGGTGATGTTGATGATTGGAAAAGTATTATAGGCAGTGCATTCTTTTTGGGAAAGAAGTTGGTCTCTTGGGCAAGTAAGAAGTAGAATGTTATTTCCTTATCTACTGTGAAAGATGAATACATTTCTACTACTAGCAATTCTACTCAGGTAATTTGGATGGAGCAGATGTTGAAGGATTTATAAGTTATTTATGATGAACCTATTGCTATATAATGTGACAATTCAAGTTCTATCAATATTTCAAAGAATCCAGTGTTGCATTCCAAGACAAAGCATATATCAATCAAGTTTCATTTCTTGATAAAGAAGGTGAATGAGAAAGAAGTTAGATTGGATTATGTATCTATAAAGGAACAAATTGTAGATATCTTTACAAAGCCTTTGCCTAAAGATAATTTTGAGTATCTTACAGAGAAGTTAGGGGTAATTTCCCCTCTTGATGAGAAATAAGGTGCATGAATTTGCATCAGTCTGGTAAACTTCATAGAGCTATTTTATGCTTTGAATTAATGAGTGTGGTTGCTACTCAGGGGGAGTAGTCAGTGTCAGTGTTGTTGGTTCAGTTGTTCAAATTTGTGGGGAGAGAATCCTGATTCTTGAGACTTTGTCATTGATGTCAAAGGGAAAGAGAAGCATCTAAAAAACTCTAAAGTAGTTTGAGTTGTTTGTTAAAGGGGGAGTTGATCCTTGTGATTTTGACGGAGATTGCTGAGAACTGATTTTTTTCTTTGCATTGATTATTTTTCACATTCATATGTTTCCATGAATTCCAAAGGAGGAGATTGTTGGATATTGGTTGATATGTTATCATTGATGTGTTGTCGTTGATGTCAACATATGTGGAGATTGATGGTGTGATTAATCAATAAGGATCTAGACAACTACTGAGAGGGGGGGGTTAATCAGTAGATAGAAAACTAACTAAAATTTCACTAACCTTAAAAACAATCTCACAAGCCAATCTCAGAACTAACTGGTTCAAACACTGCACTACAAACTTCAATAGCATTGACAGTTTACCAGTTTTACTCGCATATCAAAATAACATTATAACAACTCTGAAACTCACAAACCATTTAACCAAAACATCCAAATACTTTACTAACAATAGTAAAATCACATTTCAGATTACAGTCGGTCATCTTATCATTTCTAAGTGGATTTAACAGTTAAGCAAATTAACCATATCAAACATAACCACAAAAATCATTCACCACTTGACATAATGATTTTTGACGTGGAAACCCAAATGGGAAAAACCAAGGTGGGGATGAATATGTTGGCATTTTTTATGATTATGTTGTGATTGTCATTGATGGACACACCCTTACATTGAGATTATTTTTGTATGTATATGTCAAATCTCAACCGGTACATGTTCCAACCAGTATGATGCATTATAGTCCTTAGACTATTGATGTTTTGCAGAAAGTGATTACCAATCTGAAGCGGTATGTTGATCCCAAGCGGTTTTAGGATCTCAAGCGGTACAAAGGATCAAAGCAGCAGAACACATATTTCCCAGTCTTCATTTTTGTCAAACCGACAACTGGCATTTTGCTTGAACCGGTATATTGTATGAACCGGTAATACTCTATGATGAGTTACCAACCGACATTTTGTGATGAGCTATCATCCACTGATTGTTTGATGGTGCCGACATGTTAATTGTGTTTTTTGTGTCATGTTACCAGGTATGTCTAGATGCATTGAACCTAGGAAATTGGATTGTAATCCTATTGCACCAACATGAAATCAAATTCCTTTATAAGGACATCATGTCTAGGGTTTTAGGTTGTTGCTATTGGTGAAGTTGATATTGTTGCTAGGGTTTAAGGTGGTTGAGGAGTTAGAGAGAGTATGAATATGTAGAAGACTGAAGTAATGTTATAATGCATTAGGATCGAGCTATCAAGGATCTAACCAAGCAATCTATGCTATTTGCTAGATCACTCACTTGTTGATTACTCATATCTTCGACAAGTCTATAGCCCTTAACCGGGTAGGCCCAAAAGCCTCTTGTAAATCCTCTAACAAGGTGGTTCACATCTGTGGATCTAAAATCCTCTAGCAAGGTATTCTTTAATTGGACTTATCTCCTAACAGAGATTGAGATTCCTAACAGGATCTGTTCTGGTAAAGAATATTGTAAGACCTTAACCGGTCTAACCTTAACCGGTCTAGTTCCTATTCTACAGATAGTTACTTGTGAGTTCCATCTCAACATGGTTTTTCCCATTTGGGTTTCCACGTCAAAATCTCTTGTGTTATGGTGTTTGTGCTTCTGTGGGTGAATGCATTATTTGCTATTTAGTTTGCATGTGTGCTAACTGGTCTGTCTGCTAAACTATTTTATCGGTTTACTGTTAGTCTTGCAAAGTGTTTAAGTACAAAGATTTTTGGCATACTAATTCACCCCCCCTCTTAGTATTCATCAATTGGTATCAGAGCCTACCTTTCTATAAGTTTAACCACTTGGAAAGAGATATGGGGGAATACACATTGAGGGAACTTACTCATCGGCTCACTTAGTCTGAGCAAGCCTATGATGATCTTATGGTCAAATACAAGGAATCTCAAGCAAAAAGGAGAGAACATGCAAAAAAGCTGATGGAGCTATCTGGAAATAGTTCCTCTGATGAAGCGAACATGGAAGCCCTGATTCAAGAAGTAGAAAAGCTGAATGAATCAAACTCCAACCTAAGAAAGGAGCTCGACGGACTGACTATCTGAATGTGTCAAGAGCTTGAGAACCAGAGGAAAACTAAAGATTTGGTGAAAGACAAAGATCATGAGAACTCCAAGCTAAAGCAAGAGATCGATGCACTAACTGCTCAACTCCATGCAAGAAAAGTGGAAAAGGAAGACATGCAAGGAGAACTGAATAGTGCCATCTCTGAGAATGAAAACCTGATGGAAACAAATGCTGCTATTTCCAAAGAACTCTCTGAGTCAAAGGAAATACTTGCTAAGTTCAACAAGAGCACTGTCAAGCTAGAGCAAAAGCTTGAATATGCCAAACCTGTCAAGAATACTGATGGACTTGGCTATTCCGATCATGAGGAAGGTGAGACCTCTGGTACAAATGATGGAGCATCAAAGAAACAACCAGCATCAAAGGATAAAGGTAAGAAAAAGTTTAAACCTGTTTTCTTTAACTATCTTAAAGAAGGACATATTGCCCATGTGTGTAGGAGTAAGGCTTACAACAATTTTCCTTATTTTCTAAATGATAAGCCTAGATCCTATAGATTCAATGGTAACCACTATGCATGCAACAAGTTTGAGCATAGAGCATCTGAATGTAGGTCTGTTATGAATAACACTGGAAGATATCCTCAGAGGACCCAAGGAGTTGGTCCTGAACCTTTTGTGAACTGGAATCACAACTGGTTTAATGCCTTCAATCAGCAGCCAAGAAGCGGTGGCTATCAAGCGGCAACCAGATGGAGAGAAAATTGTTGGATTTGTCATGGGCATGATCACACTGCTACAACATGAAAAAGGAAGAATGGAAACATGAACAATGGACCTTGGAGAGCATCTAGATTGGTTTGCTATCACTACAAAAAACCAGGTCACATTGCTAGATTCTGTAGATCAAGAAAGAGTATATCAGATGATATACCGGTCAGTCCATAAGGAAACATTGATGTTGACACTGTTCAAGTGGATATGAACAAAATCTGGAAGAAGAAACCAGTGGTGCTACAAGAGGAACCGATTTCTGCACCTAGTGTGGAAATCATGGAACCGACAAAATAAGATTCAGAAAAGCTTAGGGGGAGCAAACGGTAAAATTTTTCAAACCCCAGTTTACACCTGGTAAAAGACCTTAACCGGTATGTGATACCTGTCATTTGGTGGAAGACCAGAAAAGGTAAAAGGCAAATTAGGGTTTATGCCATAATAGTGGAGCATTTATTGCGATAGGTGAGGAATATGTTTCAAAGGATTTTTCAAATCATTTCTCACTATCAGTTTTCTAAGCGAAAGAGGTTTTCAAGTACAAAGCGATTTGTGTTGCGATTTTGAGAATTTAAGGAATCATCAAGGGGACTCAAATTCAAATTACAAACGGTCAAGTGAAGAATGCAAAGCAGTGATTCAACAACCATCGAAGTGTGAGGTGGAGAAGAATCTGAAAGCCCTAAATTCACATTTTTCGAAAGGTATTTTTTGAGTTTTCAGTTTCTATCATGGCTTCTGCATCCCATACTAGCTCTAGTACATCTGTAGATTCAGTAAGCTTTATTCAACACAAGTCTAGATATAATGCCCTATCTCAAGTTCCAGCTGGTGTGATAGTAGAAAAGGGAATCTCAGATTACATAGACTGTAAAATAGAAGACCTAGGGTCTCTAGCAATTCACTCACAGCTAGGTTTGTTTTGTGGACAAGATAAAAAGATCAAACTGGAGTATAGTATCTTGGAGAAGAAGAAGCTCCACAATGTTGTTTATTTTCTGGAGGATTTCATAGATGATCATTCTGAGTAGAGTTCATGGTGACAAGATGTACCTGGAAAGAACGCATGACATAACACCACAAGTAATTCATGTCATCATCAGTTTCTGCAATACAAGGGAAGTGCCAGCCCTAAGGATGGTAAGCAAAACTGAAATGTCCAAGCTCACTGGTTCTGTGAGCGACTCAAGAGGTATGACCATCAATTCTATCAAGGATGATTTGGTGAAATATGCATGTATGGTGATTGGATACCGGACGTTCTCAACTAGCAGAATTAACTTTGTATCTGTTGCAATAGTAAATGCTACTTACCGGATGATCAAGGAGGATGCATCATTTGACCTATGCACCGGTATGCAAAGGCAACTCCTATTGAATCTAAAATCAATCAAACAAGATAACGCATTGAGGTTCAAGTTTGGACAACTACTAGTTGGGTTATTCTTTTACTTCCAAGGCTACTTCCCAGGAGTAGGTGATGTCCAGTGGTCTGTTGACCAACCAGTAACCAAGCAAATCAAGGAAAGCATTCAAGCAGTTGGAACCGGTTACCCTAAAGTTCTGAACAAGTACTTTGATGAGTTCAGGTGCAAAATGAGTCAGAGGGTGAGAATATCAGGTGATATTGTCAAGAAATATGAAGATGATATTTGTTTCACCATTAAAGTGGATCAATGCATAATGGAGGCTGCTGAGCCCAGACAAGAGGAAGTGGAGCCTATGGGCTATGAGGTAATGAATGATATGCTGGATGGATATGCCTCTACCCTTATTGCCTCACCGCTTGATCCAAAGGCAAAAAGAACCAGCACCTACCTAGAAAGGATAACACCAGTTGAGGAACCCTTAGAAAAGAAAGGAAAAGAACCTTCAGTGAAGAAGGCAAAAGCAGTGCCTTTAGCATCGGCACCGACTACTACAGCCAGTCCTACAGTGACCAAGCAGTCACTAGCTAAAAAGAAATCTGAAGTGGAACCTACTAAAGTGATCGAGAGAAAGAGGAAAACAAGGAATACCTCTCCAGACTCAGAAGACACTATGTCTGAGGAAAAACCAAAGAAGACACGTCAAGCAAAGAAAAAGACAAAGAATGAACCAGCATCATCGGCACCGGTAAATATTGATATCTCCTCCTACAAACCTTTGACACATTGTCAAAGAACTATCAAAAACATTAGGAGAAAATTGTTGAATGATTTAATTGATTGTTTTGATGACTTTAATGATGATGAAAAGGAAGCGATTGAAAAGGAAATAATTTAGTATTTATGTGTTAATGATCGATCGCCTTCAGAAATTAGATCTGAGACACTGGATTCTTTGTATAAGTCCTTAGACAATAAATGGTGCATTGCCATAGAGAAGGACTGGGAAATTAAGGAGAAAGTTTTTGCTCAACACTTTCCCAACCTGTCCAATTCAGAGCTGTTTGATGTCATCAATCAGAATAAAGGAATCTTCTTCACCAAAAGAAGAAGACTTTGGTTATTGGAAGGAAGAATTGATGATGTTGAAAAAGACACTCATCTGCTTATGACAACAGCAGTTCACACGCACAAAGTGCGACCAGCCAATAGGGAGGTTGAACAAGAACCAGCTATATCTAAACCAGATGAAGTATTTGATGATGAAGGAAATCCGGTTGGTGAACCAATTGAAACTATTGATGTTGATGCTTTGGAGGAAGAGGATGTTGCTCAGGTCACACCATCAGAAGCATCAGGATAGGAGAAGCAAGCAGAATAGGAAGTAAAGAAAAAGGAAACTGAGGACAAAGAGAAGAAGAAGAAGGATGAAGAGGAGAAGAAGAAGAAGGATGAAGAGGAAAAGAGAAAAGAGGAGGAGAAAAGAAAAGAGGAAGAGAAAAGAGCAGAAGAGGAGAGGAAGAGACAAGAGGAAGATAAGAAGAAGAAAGAAGTGGAAAGGAAAAAGAAAGAAAAAGATGATGAGGACAAGAGAAAAGAGGAAGAAGAGAAAAGGAAACAAGAAGAAGCCAAGAAGAAAAAAGAAGAAGAGGAGAAGAAAAAGGAAGAGGAGAAGAAGAAGGAAGAGGAAGCAGAGAAGAAGAAGGAAGTAGAGAAGAAGAAAGCGGTGGAGGACAAGGAAGCAGAAGCGGCAAAGAGCACACAGATGGAGACTCCTAAGGCAACCGGTAGTCAAGCCAAACCGGCTGACCTCACCAGTCCTATTGACCTCTAGTCTACAAGAGAAATGGAGCTGCTACAAAGCATTAAGGTTGCTCAAGAATGCCTTGAGGTTTTAAGGAGGAAGAAGGAGGAAGATGTGATCCAAGCTGCGGTGGACACACTTACCGGTTTGTTACCTGGTACAAACCTCCCAAGCACTAACTCATCATTGGCCTAATTGAAGCTTCTATGCACTGTAGTGGATGACCAGGTGCAGAGCCTAGAGGAGGTAGCAGAGGCATATGCCAAGAAAGAGCATCAAAAGGCTCTCAACATTGCCCTTGTGAAAAAGCTTAATGAGCTCCGGTCTGAACTCCGAAAAGCACAAAAGGATATAAGGGATGCTCTGGATGAGGGGAATCTTCTACTCAGCAAGATTTGCCAACCCCATCTATTTTGTGATGATGTGCTTGTTCAAAAGCAAAAGCTAAAAATAGACTTACAGTCATACATGAGCACCTTCAAGCTGCCATATGACTCTTTCACAGTTTATGGACAAACCATTCAACAGTTTCATATCCAGTCTACAAGAATAGAGATTGAGATTAGTAATCGGACTCAAGATTTGCAGGAACTCCAACTGGTTCTACTCCCATGCCTGTAGATTCTTCAAAAATGTTATCTCAATCTGGATGCTTTAACAGTGACTCAGGAGATGAGCACACTAGATGCCATGGAAGAACAGGTCTCCCAGATGCAGACAGAGAAAGAAGTGGCAACCTCCCTACTTGAGTCCTGGTCTTTATCTATGAAACAATTCTTGCAGGACTTTAAATTTGTTTTTGACAAGTTTTATTCATTATTGTCATAAACTTTTATTATTTTAATACCAAATGGAAACAGGGGTTGTTCAATTGTACTTTGTCATTGTGGGCAAAGGGGGAGAAGTATTCTAAGGGGGAGAATATCTGGTATTTAAAATTTTGATGTATGCTCTGATATCTCTATATGCAAAATAGTTATACATTGTATTGTTAAAGGGATAGTGTATATGCTTAGGGGGAGCAATTTTGCTAATGGCATGATTTTGTTGTAAAACACTTAGATGTCAAAATTTTATTTTCCTAAGTGTTGTCATCAATGCCAAAGGGGGAGATTGTTGGCATTTTTTATTATTATGTTGTGATTGTCATTGATGGACACACACTTACATTGAGATCATTTTTGTATGTATATGTCAAAGCTCAACCGGTACATGTTCCAATTGGTATGATGTATTATACCCCTTAGGCTATTGGTGTTTTGCAGAAAGTGATTACTGATCTGAAGCAGTATGTTGACCCCAAGAAGTTTGAGGATCTCAAGTGGTATGAAGGATCAAAGCGACAGAACACATATTTCCTAGTCTTCATTTTGTCAAACCGGCAACCGGCATTTTGCTTGAACCGGTATATTGTATGAACCCGTAATACTCTATGATGAGTTACCAACTAGCATTTTGTGATGAGTTATCATCCACCAATTGTTTGATGGTGCCGACACATTAACGGTTCTTTTTGTGTCATGTTACTAGATATGTCTAGATGCATTGAACCTAGGAAATTGGATTGTAATCCTATTGGACCGACATGAAATCAGATTCCTTTATAAGGACATCATATCTAGGGTTTTAGATTGTTGCTATTGGTGAAGTTGATATTGTTGCTAGGGTTTAAGGTGGTTGAGGAGTTAGAGAGAGTATGAATGTGTAGAAGACTGAAGTAATGTTGTAATGCATTAGGATCGAGCTATCAAGGATCTAACCAAGAAATCTGTGTTATTTGCTAGATCACTCACCTGTTTATTACTCATATCTTCAACAAGTCTGTAGCCCTTAACCAGGTAGGCCCAAAAGCCTCTTGTAAATCCTCTAACAAGGTGGTTCACATCTATGGATCTAAAATCCTCTAGCAAGGTAGTCTTTAATCAGACTTATCTCCTAACAGAGATTGAGATTCCTAATAGGATCTATTCTGGTAAAGAACATTGTAAGACCTTAACCGGTCTGGTTCCTATTCTACAGATAGTTACTTGTGAGTTCCATCTCACCATGGTTTTTCCCATTTGGGTTTCCACATCAAAATATCTTGTGTTATGGTGTTTGTGCTTTTGTGGGTGAATGCATTATTTGCTATTTGGTTTGCATGTGTGCTAACCAGTCTGTCTGCTAAACTATTTTACTGGTTTACTGTTAGTCTTGCAAAGTGTTTAAGTACAAAGATTTTGGGCATACTAATTCACCCCCCCCTCTTAGTATTCATTAGAATACCCACAAGTATTCTAAACTCTTCTGAAGTTCTCCATGTTAGGAGCCAAGCCTGGTAAATCTTTTACAAAATGTCCTGTTAGGAATAGATCTTATTAAGGACCACTCGGTTAAGGGATTGAATATAATACCCTGTTAGAAGCAATACCGTGTTAGGAGTAACCTCAGTAGAGGATTTGGAATCCAAGCTAATGGATCACCTAGTTAGAGGATTTAGATAGAACTAAGCCCATTAAAGCTTACCTGGTTAAGTGATTTGACCATTGTAACTGTTAGAGAACAACAGGGGTTTGTTGATCTAGTAAATAACACTACTCTGCTTGATTAGATCCTTTTCATGCTTCTATCTACCTTCACACATACTGCAGATACACCTTCTAGTTTGGCAATCAATCACACTAACACAACTAAAATTGCCAACACTACAACAAAACAACTCATCGACCTTATAAGAAAAACAACAGGTCGGTAACACATCACAAACCTAAGATCTTATAGAAATTACAAACAAATCAGTTCAAGTATGACCATTAGATTACATAGAAATCATTCCATATTGTTCAAGACAACCTCAACCATTCCTTGATCACTGCTTCATTGGTTCCAGTAACTCATCACATGTTTTCCTCTTCATGCAATGTACTCACTCATTCCCAAGATAAAACCGTTATATCTATGCGCCAAAAACCATTTGAAACTCTTCACATACAACATGCATATGTGGCATAATCATCACCATTCATCATTTGATCATAAACCAATACAACCGATTCACCAAGCTCCATTGGTTAGGGTTTGGCACATCAACAGGTAGGGTTACCAGTTGATCTCACTGCTTCTTAAGTAATACCGGTTTCCTTCACTAACTCACCTACCAGTTGCAAAACAACGTCATAACAACATCATTACTGGTTACAATTGACATCAATGACAACATAATAGTTCATCAATGCAATCTTCATGCAAATGCCAACAATCTCCTCCTTTGGCATTGATGGCAATACAAATATCAACACCCTTAATTGTAATGATTGAGACTAATGCACATACATAGGTATAGGAATCATGGTTTATATTTTACCATGTACTCTCCTTCAACTGAGCCTCAATGTCTTTAGCTGGTATCTGGCTATAGATATTCTCTCTATCAATCATACAATTCTTCTCCCCATAATCATATAGTTCTTCTCCCCCTTTGACAACAATACCAAAGTGAAAGTAAACCATGCAGTGTCATACTTCACTATTCTGCATCAACAATTTGCAACTTGATGCTCCCCCTATGGAATAACTCCACTCTACACCAATCCTTCTTCAAGATTCTTCAATTTTCTCCTGGACTGATGTATTCCACGTCTACTCAATTGACCTCATGTAGGGGCACAACCCCTAGCTGACCTCTAAGATACTCAAAAGTAGTCTTAGGCAGAGGTTTCATAAAGATATCTGCTAGCTGCTCCTTAGTAGATACATGCTCGAGTAACACATATTTACTCTGCACTTTCTCCCTCGAGAAATGATATTTTATCTCAATATGCTTGGTTCTAGCATGCAACACCAGGTTCTTTGAAATATTTATTGCACTGGTGTTATCACATAAAATCTTTACTAGTTCTGTGACCTTCAACTTGAATCCTTCCAGAATGTGTTTCATCCAGATTGCCTGGGTACAATTCATATACACTGCAACATATTCAACTTCAGCAGTGGACTATGATATACAACTTTCCTTCTTGCTGCTCCAAGATACAAGTCTTCCTCTAAGAAAGAATACACCATCGGTTGTGCTCTTCCTATCATCAACATTTCCTGCCCAATCTGCATCTGTATAAACCTTCAAATCATAGTTACCTGCATATGGATACCATAATCCATAATCAATAGTACTTTTCAAATATCTGAATATCCTTTTAGTTGCAATCATGTGTGTCTGCTTTGGGTTCTTCTTAAATCAGGCAACTAAACCAACTGCATGAGCAATATCCTTTCTGTTATGAACAACGTAATGCAGTTTCCCTATCATTGATATGTACTTCTTTTCATCAAAAGATGTGGCATCATCCTCCTTAGATAATTTACAACCTGTAACCATTGGTGTCCCAACTAGTTTACAGTCACTCATTCCAAATATCTTCAATACCTCTTTCACATATTTAGACTGTGTGATAAAAATAGCACTCTTCATCTGCTAAATTTGCAAACCTATGAAATTTTTTATCTCTCCTACTAGAGACATTTCAAATTCACTTTTCATCTCATCTGCAAACTCATCACTCATGTTATCATTGTCTCCAAATATGATATCATCTACAAACAGTTCACCAACCTATACCTTATCTCCTTGAGTCTTGAGATATATATTGATGTCTTCATTGGTTCTCTGAAAACCTATCTTCATCAGGTGTGAATGTAGTCTTTCATACCATGCTCTTGGTGCTTTCTTCAAACCATATAGTGCCTTATGTATTTTACACACCATATCCTTTGCATTAGTCAAAGCATAGCTGTAGTGCCCCTACCCTAGTCAGCTTTGTAAAACCGGTTTGACCTTGGTTGACTTTTTTATGTGGCATTCTTGGATGGTTGATTTACCATTATGTAATGTTGTAGTCAGATATTATGATTATTGTGCATACCTGTTAATGTGCTTTTGCATTGATTCTTATGTAAGTTTATTTGTTCTCCTGATTCATGTTATTAATCTCAGGCTAACACTTTCATTATATATATATATATATATATATATGTATGCTTGTGTGACTCATGGTTGCAGGAGATTGTAGGTATAGTACCGCCTAGGTGCGAGGTTCATCTTCACTTGGATTTGTAGGTTTGAGTGTACCTCTTTGGTCCTTATTTTGGATTAGGTGCTCGTAAAACCCTCATTTTACCCTAGTCGTGCCCAAATTAGCATTGTCAGTTGTCTGTTGTTTTCCCTTTTGTTGGGTTTGTGGGTTGTGTATCTGGTTGGCTTTCTTGGGTTGTGTACTTTGTGTGTGGTAAAATTGAGTATTTAATCCTAAGTATGTAATTTGATTTAATGTGTGTTTACGCATTGTAATTAAGGAACTCAATTAAATAGGTTTCTTTTATGCGATTAATCATTAATTAAAAAAAATTCTCTATTCATGTTTGTAGCAAGTTCAATTTAATGGTTATTTTAAATGATGAATTTATCCAGTTTATGTGTTTTGAAAGGAAAGATTTAATTTATTCAAAAAATATATAATTTAACTTGTTTGGCATTTTGGAAATAAAAAGGTTAATTTCAATTAAGAGAGAAAATGAATTTTTATTAGAAAAGCAAGTTTAATATATTTAATTTGTTGAAAAGAATGATTTTTGGATTTTAATTGAAAGAAAGTATTTTAAATTCAAAAATAAGAAATTAGGTCAAACATTCCTCCATTTAACCTAGGTTTGAAAATATTTTTAGGGGGATTATTTTTGGAGAGCATTTTTTTGAAAAATATTTTTTGGAGAAGGATTTTTGGAGAAGATTTGGGCATTTTTGGGAAAGAAGGATTTCTTGAGCTACAGGTTGGGCTCTTCATCAGATCTTGCCAGAAATGTGAAATGAGGTAGGATTCTCGTGCATCTCTTTGATTTCTTGTTTTATTGGGATTGTATGGTTTTTGGAAAGAAATTTGGTTGTGTCTGTAGATAATCTCTTATTTTGTGTGGGAAATGGAAGAGTTGTAATGAAATGACAAACTCAAACCCTCCTTGCTCTCTTACCAAACCTCTAGTTTAAAATGTTGGTTGTTCTCATAAACTTTGTTCAAACTCCATGAATATTTTTAGATTTAAGTTTTAATCTGGGGGAATTAGTTTGTTTTGGGCAAGATTGGTTGAATGGATTGGATAAATGGGTGTAATTCAATCTTAGTTGCCAAGTATGGTGTTGATTGGAAAAGTTTCCCTTTTGCTGGGTCTGGTTATTTTGGAAATTATAAACATTTGATAACCATGGACATTTTGGAAATTTGTTGGAAGTCTTTGTTTGAGACTATAAATAATAAACAAGCTGGGTTTTTTTTTCTGTTTTGAAAAGTTTTTATTAAATATATATATAAAAAAAGAAGAAACAAAATTTATTTGGGCATTTAGGGTTTGGAGGGTGGAGGAGTCGAGGCTCAACCCGCGTCCCTTCCCCTCCATGGTCTTGCAGCCTTGGAGGTCTGCGACCACACTAGTGGCCTCAGTGCTCTGCAAACACAGTGTGGCCACAGAGACCTACGACTCCCCTGTGGCCATAGGAACTTGCGACCCCATGGTGGCCGTAGAAGCCTATGACCATAGCAGGGTCGTAGAAGCCTGCGTCCACATTGTGGCCGCAGGAACCTGCAACCCCATGGTGGCCGTAGAAGCCTGCAACCACAGTGTCGCCATAGAAGCCTGCGTCCACATTGTTGTCGCAGGGACTGCATTTGGACACACTCCATCTCCCGTGGATGGAGGGTGGGCCCCACAGGGTTGCCTATCTTTATATTTTGAAATAAAAAAATAAATGCATCGTATTTTATAGTTTGGTTTATTTTAAAAGTTTTTAATATTATTTTATTAAAAAAAATTAAATAGTTTTTTTTTAATTATTAATTATTATTTAGTATATATTTTATTAATTTCCGATTAATATATATATTAATTAATAGTTAATATGTAATTTTTTATTAATTATTAATTAGTATATATTTTATTAATTGCGGATTAATATATAGATATACTAATTAATATTTAATTTGTATTTTTCTATATGTATGCAAGGATGTATCAATTTACTTAGAAAATGAACATCGATTTTGATTTCTTTCTATTTTTGGAAAATGCATATTTGTGTTGCAAGAGATGAGATTAGATTATTGTTTTCGATCAAGGATGGAAATGATGTTTTATTTTGAAAATGCATATTGTATTTTGAGTTGATTATATTCTTGTGAATTTGGTTTGGAAACACATGATGACGTATTTATGTTATTATATGATGCAAATGAGCTATAGTGAGTTAGTAAACCATAGATTTCATGTTGCTAGACAAGGTAGACAGATAGAAATCAAATTAGACCAATTAGAAAATTGGATCGATTGTTGTGTGTAAACAATATGGAAGAAGATTGTCTTTTCTGATTTATGCCTATGCATGTTTAATTTTCTATGTTTGCATTTTCTTGAGAAATGGCAAGTCCTTGATGGTGAATGTTGAATATTGTTGCATGTTAATTTGGGTACCTGCTTATGTCCTTGATCTCGAGTATTTACTGTTTTCATGTGGTGGTGTTGTATCTGGTCATGTCCTGTTGTTTTTTCCCTTGTGAGAACCTGATATTCATGTTAGACCATGGGTTGCAAAGACTTAGTTTCGCGGATGCACCAGTTGATTTTTATATTTGTTTCTTATTATGTTCAGTTGGATCCTTTTCCTATTCAGGGATCATTCTTGTATTTATTGACCGATGTGGTCGTATGTATTATTGGTATAAGTACATCTTGATGGCAAGATGTAAATGATGTGAACCTTATGTATTCTTCACCCTATTATTTTATCAGAGGGGTCTTGTAGTTGAGCAGACCTGGAGATGTAGCCCACTAGGGGTGAACTCTGATATCATTTCGGTGTTATGTGGTGTTTATGTTCTTTTGTTTCCTCTTTAATTTAGCATGTATGGATGGCATTATGTTAAAATGTGTAATGTGGATTAGATGAAGTTAATCATAAATGCATGTATGTAGTCATCTTATTAATGCAGTAATTTGGATCACGAAGAATGTAAATTTGAATAATGGAATGTATTCATTTGTTGATAATGCAATTAAAGTATGCTTGGAAAGCATTCGTTATCTTATAATCAAATTAAAGTATGCAATGAAATTAAATGCATGACTTATGTTTTAATGAAAGATTGGGCAAAGAGGAGATGGCTTTGCTTGTGTGTGGGTGTTGTGCTAGGGCTGAAGTGCCCTAGCCTATGACCTGCGCTCTTCTTGCTTCGTTCTTGGGGGGGGGGGGGTTCTTGCTTGTTGGGGGTCAATTTTTGCTTGCCCGCGGTCGGGTTTTTTGGGCTGCCATAGGGTTTTTTGCAACCCTTTTCTGTTTCTTCTGCTCTGGGTTATCATTGGGGTTTGTGGGGTTTTGGGGTTTGGTTTTCTGCCCCTCTTCTTTTTATTCTTTTCGTATTTTTTCTAAATCCATGGAGAATAGAGGAGTATCCTCTTCTCCGATGGTCTCTGGAGATCTGGATATGGCGGATCCGTCGCATTTGACACATGCATGTGGAAAGGAACACATTGGTCATTCCCAATCAAGGGCAGACGTTTCTTCTTTGAAAGAGCCTTTTCGCATGAAAAACGTGAATGGTTGTTTGGAGAGATCCCAAAATCGTCCAGTTCTGGTTATTCAACCTGAGCAAATTTCAAAGGATGTTGAATATTGGTGCAACCATGCTCTCATATGCAAATTCATTGGTCTTTGCCTTTCTATACTTGTTTTAGAGTCTTGGACATGCCATGTCTAGAATCCTGAAGGAGACATGGAGCTACTTATGGCAGCCAGTAACTATTTTCTGGTTATTTTTTCCAACCTGGCAGACAAGAACAAGGCTTTTGAGGGTGGCCCTTATTTTTTCAACCAAGTGGGACTCTCTATCAAACCCTGGCATATTGGCTTTAATTTTGTTGAGGAGCTTCCCTCTCATGTGCCCGTGTGGATTTGATTGTCAAGGCTTCTGCTGGAGTTCTGGAGAGAAGATATTCTTCACTCAATCTCACTGCTTCTTGGTAAACCTGTGGGTTCAGCTTCACAAACTCAAGATCAAAAGGTAATTTCCTATGCTATCATATGTGTAGAAGTTGATTTAAATAATCCTTTGCCAGACTCTATGGAAATCTATTTGGGGACATCTTCTTGGATCCAACAGTTGGACTATGAGACCCTACCATTTAGATGCAGAATTTGTCATGAATATAGTCATTTACAGCGGAGATGTCCCAGAAATAAATCTTCTAAACTGGATGTTTCCGATCCTCCTCACTCTGTTCTGGGGGAAGATAATGGGAAAGCCCCTTTGCTTAATGGTCCTACTGATAAAGATGGCTTCATTCCTGTGAAACCCTGAAATAAAGACAAGGGAAAGAAGAGAACCTGGTTGGATAGGCAAAGTGATGTCACCCTACATAGGTTTGAGGTTCTAGAGGATTTGGTCAAAGAGGAAGGAGTTCCAGTTGAAATGTCCTTGGGTACCCAATTTCAGCATGAGGTGCTAGATGGGGATTCCAAGAAAGAGGGTTGGGCCCTATCTTTGGAGAATCAATAGGATGTTCAAATGGTTATGGATTTGCCTTCCCATGTTCAGGACAACAGAGATCTTAGTGAGTCACAGGTCCCTAAAGGTGTAGTGGTCATGGCGTCTACTCCTCCTTCCACTATAATGGCCTCAAGTTCAGTGAAGAGTAACAAAACCCTACCTGTTTTAGGTTTGCAGTAAAAGATCCTCAAAAAGGGTTCTTTAGACAAACCTTTAAGGAGTGGATGAAAAATGGATTAGGAAAAGGTTAAGCTTATTGGTGATACTTTGGTTGAGTCGGGGTCTATGAAGCCCATTGATTCTCATTCTCTCAACCACATAAATGATTGTTCTCTCATGAAATGTAAGGGGGTTGAACAACATACCTAGACAAAAGGTTGTTCGTGGATTAATTGACTCTGAGTCTCCTGATGTTGTTTTTATTCAGGAAACCAAGCTTTTAGTGGATGGTTTGGCTAGTTGATGGAAGACCTTTGGTAGGGAGTGAGCTCTCATGGCAATTTAGGGAGGGTTGCTTGCTTCTGGAACCTGAGGAAATTTTCCCCTTTGTGGTGGTTTTCTAGCAGGTCTTCCATTTCTATGGTCGCTTCTAGCTTTGAGACAGGAGAAAGATGCCTCTTCTCTAATATTTATGCTCCTACTGATCTTGTGGGTAAGTCTCATCTTTGGTCTCACATCAATTTTATTTGGGATCGGGATCCTTTTCTCCCCTAGATTTTGGCTAGAGATATAATGCCATCACTACTTTGGAGGAAAAGCGAGATGAGTTATTCAGGCTTGATCCTTCCTCAAATTTACTCAAAGATAATATTAGTCTCTTGAATCTCATTGATGTGAAGCCAATTAATGGTGTCTTTACATGGATTAATAGGAGGAGTGGTATTGAGGCTATCTCAGAAAGGCTTGATAGATTTTTGGTTTCCTTCTTTTGGGTGCATGATAGGTGGTCCACCAGTTCAGAAATTCTTGATTGGAGGGGTTTTGATCATTGGCCTATTAAGATTTCTATTACATCTTTTAGAACCTCAAAAAATTCCTCTTTCAAATTTCAATTGATGTGGCTTCGTGATCAGTCATTGAGGGATCTTATGGTTGATTGGTTGTATGAAGGGGTGCTTGCCCATGGACGGGCTATGTACTCCTTTGGGAAGAGATTACAACATTTAAAATACAGGCTGAAGAGGTGGAATAAACAATGTTTTAGGAACCTGCATAGACACAAGATGGCAGCTCAATCCAAGATGGATGAGGCTATGCATCAAATTAGGGATCAAGGGATGACTGTGGAGCTCAGTATGGTCGAGTCCCTTTCTCTAAAGGACTTAGAAGAGTGGGAGTTGCATGAGGAGATTTTCTAGAAACAAAAGTCTCATGTGGATTGGCTCCAAGAAGGTGATAGAAACACTGTTTTATTCATAATTTTGTTAAGGCTCATAGGTATGGTATTTCTATTACCTCTCTCATTTCTTTAGAAGGGGTTCATCTTTCATCTAAAGAAGAAATTGCTATGGAAGCTGTCATATTTTTTTCTAGTTTGTTTACCAAAGAGGATCCTGAAGCTATGGTGGAAGAAAGGGCCATCCTGAACTGTATTCCCCCTCCTGTCTTTGTTGAAATGAATGATGCTCTCTTATGCCCCATTTTGTTTTTTGAACTTGAGGGGGTTGTGTTTCAAATGAAAAAAGGCAAGGCTCCTAGCCCTGATCGATTTATTATTGAGTTTTTTCATGAATTTTGGGAGATTATAAAGTATGATCTTCTAGATGTGGTTCAAGAATCTCATAGGAATAAGCAAATGCTCAAATCTATGAATTTTACCTTCTTCTCTCTCATTCCTAAGGAGGGGGCTAATAGCTTGGATCAGTATAGCCCTATTACTTTATGTAATGTTGTCTACAAGATAATCACTAAATTGATTGTTGAACGACTCAAACCTCTTCTCTGCACTTTGGTTTCTAAGGAGCAAGGTAGTTTCATTAACGGAAGACGAATCCTTGATGAAGTTGTGATAGCAATGGAGGCTATTCATTCGATGGCTTTTGGTTTTGGAGAAGAGTGGGTGAATTGGGTTCTTAGTTGTGTGACTTCTACCTCTTTCTCAGTTTTTATTAATGGGGAACCCTCGGAATTGTTTAGCGCTTCATGGGGGCTTCGGCAAGAAGGCCCTTTATCTCCCTATTTATTTATTCTCATGGCTGAAGGTCTTGGAAGATTTCTCACTTCCCAGGTGAGACATGGTCTTATCCAGGGTTGGAGTTGGAGTAATGCTCTACCTCCCTACTGCCATCTTCAGTTTGTGGATGACACGGGTTTGATGGGCAGGGCCAGAATCAATGAGGCGGTGAATTTCAGGAGAGCTTTGGATATCTATTGCAAAGCCTTAGGTCAGAAAATTAATGAAGATAAATTATCCATATATTTCTTTAATACCCCTTAGCTTATTCAGAATAGGATTGCCAAGATCCTCAAATTTCAGATGGGGTCTCTTCCTTTGTTGTACCTCAGGATTCCTTTAGATTTGGGGGTTTAGCGCAGATATTTTTGGCAAGGAATTTTGGATAAATTTCATTGTAAGATTAATCATTGGACTTACAAGTGGTTATCCTCTGCTGGAAGAGTGATCCTTTTGAAGACTGTGGTGCAAGCACTTCCCATTTATAGGTGTTTTGTGCAGGCTCCCCCCTCCATCTTTGTGAGAGATTTTGATGCTCTTTCTCGTCAATTTCTTTGGTCTGGTAATTTTCTTTCTTCTAAGTGGAGCTTAGTTAAATGGGACTCTATTTGTAGACCAAGACATGCTGGGCATCTTGGCCTCAGATCTATTGCTTTGGTTAGCAAGGCCTTGGTAGCTAAGCTATATTGGAGGTGGTGTAACACTCAGGATTGGGACTGGGCCAAGATTTTAACCCACAAGTATCTCCTTAGTGCTTATAATCATGAGGTGCTTTGTCTTAGTTTAGTGGGCAGGGGCTCTTGTATCTAGGATACTCTTAAAAAAAGTGCCCAACTTATTAAATATGGCCTTTTTTGGATTTGTAATAGAGTCTATGAAGCTCTTTTTTGGCAGGACTCTTGGGATGGTCACCCTCCTATTTTGTCTAGTTATCCACAGCTTCAGCCTCTTTCCAACATTTTCATTGATGCTAGATGGGCTAAGGTGGAGAATTTTAAAATGGTTAGGCGCATTGGACAAGTTGAGGTGACTTGTTGGAAGGATCCTCTTGAATGGCCCTTGGGTGGTTCAGATGAAGATCATGTGGTGTTGGTTAATATCTTGGAGGGTAGGTTATGTAGTTTCTCAAGGAGAGAGATATTTTGGCTTGGGGTCCTAATCCAAAAGGCAAGTTTTCTATTGCTGAAGGTTATGCTCAGCTTGATAGGAAATTGCATGGCCTGACAAATGTTGCCTGGTGGAAGAAGGTTTGGAATAGCTTCTCTTGGCTGAAATGTAATTTCTTCGTATGGCTAGTTGCTCAGAGGAAATGCCTCATGTGGGAGAATCTTCATAAGGGAGGATTCTAGGGACCATCTATCTATTATCTTTGTATGCATAATGAGGAAGACTGCTCCCACTTGTTTTTTATATGCTCTTTCTCTAGGGATATTTGGCACAAGTGGTGGGAGGCTTGGCAACATGCTTGTTTTCATGCTACCTCCTTGATTGAATTTTGGGATAGCTTGGGCAGACCCCCAACAAAGACCTCTTTTCTTCAAGTGGCCTAGGCTATTGGGCCATCTCTTATTATCTAGAATTTATGGTTGGAAAGGAATTGAAGGGTCTTTTGTGATTCACATATAGGGAGTCCTTAGTTGTGGCAAAAGATAGTTAATAGGCTTTGGGAGACAATCTCAGCTAAGTGCAATTTGTCTGAAAATGTTGATCTGGGTGATTATGCTATTGTAAGGAATCTACAATTGGAAAACATTAAAATGGATTGTGCTGCTAGAAATAGATATCGCCATGTAAAGAAATGGATAAGTAGAGATGGAAGGTGGATTCCCCCTCCTATGGGAATCTTAAAAATTAATACTGATGGCTCTTCCCATGGGAATCCTGGACATGTAGGTATTGGAGGTATAGGTAGAGGTGATGATGGTTGTGCAGTTTTTTTCTTCTCTATTTATATTGGGCAGCACTCTAACAATCTTATGGAGGCCCTAGCTATTAAGATTGTTGTTGAGCGAGGCTGTTCTTTAGGATGGAGGAAGATTATTTGTGAGTTGGATTCTCAGATTGTTGTGGACATGCTGAACAAACAAAATTTGAATGATGTGAGTTGGCAACTAGATTCTGTGGTCAGACAAATTTTACAAATGTGTAATACATTGGAATTTGTCCCCTTTTGTCATATTCCCAGGGAGTGGAATAGAGTGGCTGATTGTTTGGTCAAGTGGGCTTTAGAGCATGTTGATGGTTGGTATTTTAGTGGAAGGGATGGTATACCTTCTGATTATCTTGAAACTTTAGACAGGTTAATGCTTGAAGACGGGATGATGCAAGAGCACCCAGTGGTGTAGGATCAATTTCCCTTTTATGTTTGTTTCATTTTCATTGTCATTTTTGAGGCCCTTTGAGGCTCCAGATGAGCCTGGTTTTTTGTGTAATTCCAAACTAGTTGGCCTTTGGCCCTATTTTGAGCAACGTCATCTTTCTGAGAGTTTTTCGAAAAGGTATTATCATTGGAAATCCGATGGTCGGATCTATTACTATGGTCACTGGACTTTGTAGTGGTGGTGTTGGTGGTTCTTTTAGGATCCTTTTAGTTTTTGTTGTTTTCTTGGTGGGCCTAAGGCCTATTCTTTGTAATTCTATGATTTCTAAATAAATTTTTACCCCCTTTTTTCAAAAAAAAAAAAATTATTTTTAAAATTAAATAACTATATATGTATTTTTTTTCAACTTTTTTAAAAAATGTTATGAAAAACATAGAAAACTAAGGTAGTAAATTAAAACTTAGAAAAACGTTAAGAAAAAATTAGCAAAATTAAAAATTAGAAAAATGTTACAAATCTAAATATAATAAATTAAAACATTAGAAAAATAAATAAATTTAAATTTATAAAACCATTATAAAACTTAGATAACAAATTTAAACAAATTAGACAAAATAAATCCTCTACATGACCCCTTTTCACATCCTATTACACACACAATATGACCCCTTAGGACCCCTTAAGACCACATATGCCCTTGATGAAACTATATGTCCCCTTAGGGCCATAGAGGATCACATAATGGACCCTAAGGGATCATATGTGGTCCTAAGGGGTCACGCATGTGTTCTAACATATGTGTGACCCCTTATAAAATCCTAGTGTGTACGACATACCCCTTAGTCCATCACATAGTGTCCTAAGGGGTCATATGTGGTCCTAAGGGGTCACGCATTTGTTAACAAATGTGTGACCCCTTAGGACCACATATGACCCTTTAAAACATCCTAGTGTGTACAACATACCCCTTAGGATCACATAGTGTCCTAAGGGATCATATGTGGTCCTAAGGGGTCACACATCTAACACATGTGTGACCCCTTAGAACCGCATATGACCCCTTATAAAATCCTAGTGTGAACAACATACCTCTTAGTCCATCACATAGTGTCCTAAGGGGTCATATGTGGTCCTAAGGGGTCACACATGTATTAACACATGTGTGACCCATTAGGACCACATATGACCCCTTATAACATCCTATTGTATACAACATGTACCCCTTAGGATCACATAGTGTTCTAGAAGGGGTCATATGTGGTCATAAGGGGTCATGCATGTGTGTTCAAACATTGTACATATGTGACCCCTTAGGACCACATATGACCCCTTATAACATCCTAGTGTCTACGACATATGATCCCTTAAGATCACATGTACAGTGTCCTAAGGGGTCACGCATGTCTTCTAACACATGTGTGACCCCTTAGGACAACATATGACCCCTTATAACATACTATTGTACATATGACATTCCCCTTAGGATCACATAGTGTCCTAAGGGGTCATATATGATCCTAAGAGGTCACGTGTGTGTTCTAACACATGCATGACCCCTTAGAACCATATATGAACCCTTATAAAATCCTAGCATGTACAACATATCGGTCCCTTAAGATCACATACATTAGTGTCCTAAGGGGTCAAGAATGTGTGGTCCTAAGGGGTCATGCATGTGTTCTAACACATGCGTGACCCCTTAGAACTGCATATGACCCCTTATAAATCTCTCTTCCCTTAATTTTCTTAGATGACAAGTGTTTTAATTTAGTATATGATGTATATATCTTTAATGATCTCTCTCTCTCTGAAATTAATGTTATCTCTCTCTCTATCATGAAAATGATCTCCCTCTCTCTCTTGAATCAATGTTTTAATAATTTAAAATGTATGTATGCTATCTATATAGATAAATTTATATATGTATTAATTTAGTAATTGTATGTATATATCTTTAATGATCTCGCTCTCTCTTTCTCTGAAATTAATGTTAGATCTCTCTCTAGATGTCATGATTTAAATGATCTCCCTCTCTCTCTCATTTATCACATAAGATGGATGCTATGAATTGACTTGTTCGTTTAGGAGGATCTTTTTCATAACCATCACTATCTTCTCTAATCTTTCAAAAGATCAAATTCGATGTGATAATGACAACAACAAGTTTTAAAGACTTTGTTTACCTTCACATAATATGGCCTTAACCGTTCAAACATGGTTTGTCCAATCTTTATATGAGGGTTTGTTTTAGTAAACAACACATACAAATCATGTTTTGTTGTGTCTAACCAATGTTTTATATGGAGATCATAACGATCAAGGCCAATCCTTTGCTTGATAACATCTCTAATGTTTGATGAAGGACGAGTATTATCATTCCAAAAACTTGTCACGGAGTTCCGAACAACACCTTCAATTCTATTAGAATGAGGAGCTCTAAACAATAATTGCCCAATTCCCTTCTGAGGTAGTATCATCCAAACCCTTTCTCCTTTTCACATATTTTGATATTGTCCTTCTACTAAAACCAAACTCAGATGACAGTGAAGAGATTTGTCTTTTTTGAGGCAATCTTTCATTTACTAAATATGTCAACATCACTCTTCTTGAAATGGTCTTATCAACTGTTCGAGCTTTTTTACAAATGTTCACCAAACCTTTCTTAACATTATCAACAATAGGATTTTGTAGCTGATAAGTTTTCCTCTTTTGACTTGTTGTATCTATACCCAATAATTTCAGTGGATCTATTAAGTCTTTACGAGTAAGTATAATTGATAACAATTGAGCTTTCTCTAGTGTAGTATCAAGATTGTAGAAATGAGATATTATTTCTTTTGCACTTTTATTCATTGACCTCCTTTTAGTATGTCTAGGTTCTTCACTGAGACGTTTCAACTCATCCACATCCATTTCAAGTAAATGATCTAAATTTTTATAAGAAATATTTCGCTTCACCTGTTTAGCTAGATCCACAATATGCTCATCCATACCAATGGTAGGAGGTAATGAGCCTAAACCCTCTCCTTCAACCTCCATTGGTTCAACTTGGGCAAGCTCCTCCCTATGTTCATCAACTAAATTGTGTTCTTCAACAGGTCCATTTACCTCGACTCTCGCTTGAGAACTCCCTTCTTCTCAAGCCCATTCTGCACATAATTTAAGATGACAGAGAATATTTTTAATGCAATGAAATTCCAAGTTTAATTTGAAACCAAATTTTCAAGTCATTTAGTAAGACCTAAAAATTGTGTCATAACAGGTGGACTATTATGTCATATTTAAGACCTATTATTGCATAATAGACTTCCTAATATCACATGTAATAGGTCCTAATATCTACATAATATAGGTCTTAAGGGGACTCTTGAGTATAATGTGAAATGTTTTTGCATATGTCAAGTCATATAAATAGAACCTATTATGACATAATAGGTTCTAAATTTATGTCATATTTAAGACCTATAATCACATAATAAGTCCTAATATCACATAATAGGCCTTATTATTACTTAATATGACCACGTATGCAAAAACATTTCACATTAATATACTTGACTCCCCTTAAGACAGATATATTATGTGATATTAGAGGACATTATCACATGAAATTAAGTAGGTCCTAAATATGATATAAGTTAGAACCTATTATGACATAATAGGTCTTATTAATTATGACTTAATACATGACCATATATGTAAAAACATTTCACATTATATACTTGTTCAATACCAAATAAAAAATCATGAAAAAAAATAAACTCGTTTATTGATACACAATAGTGAATCTAGGGCTTATGTTTGATTAAGAAACTCATGGTTATCCATAGATTGCATTGGGACATGTTTACATACTCACAAAATCAAACATGAAATTAAATTATTCTTTTTATCTATAAGAAAATTCATATTCTAAACATATCCTCTCCTACGATTAGGTGCATGCATTTAAAAAGAATACATTGCAATGGAAATAAATGTATCCTTTTTCTCAAGAATCCCTAAAATACTATTTAGTGAAATAAGTTTATATTAGAAGATATGGGCATACATAAATGTCTAGTGACAATAAGCTTATATTAGGAAAAAATGCACTTGGCATGCAAAAACCCACAACAGAATCACAGAGACTATCCTTGGTATAGAATCAGAAAAATTACTTTTCTGGGTGAGTAGTAAATGTTGTTGAGACCGAGACCGAGAGCATGTTATCCCTAAAATAGAGTTCAAAGCACACTCTATAAATTGTATAATGTGGACATTACAAAGCATTAACTCCTCAAAGGGAGCTTACTCTCATTACCATCATAATTTTCACTTGTAAAGCCTAAGTATGCCTATTGTTCACTTGCAACAACACTACAATAATCTTCTTGAGTCTTTTTATGAGGAGGTTGAAATTTTTGTTTCCAATACATATTTTTTAGTTGTTAAATCCTTTTTCTTTTCCTGGTTTGTGTATACTCATAGTTTGTGACTGTCTTCTAAGCACAATAAAACTATTGTAGGGATTTGTGACTGAGCAATTTAGTGAGTTGAGAGAAATGCAGAGTGATAACAATTCTCATTTAATGCGAGTAGCACTTTCTGACTTTTCTGATGATTTACATGGTTTTCTCAATACCTTCGACACCACACTATATGTTCTTTAATATGCTTCTTATTATTATTTTGTTAAATTTTCAATAAAGTTGGGGAAGACATTTGATAGCTTATATATATTCATTTCATGGTAATATGTAGGTTCTTTTAGACATGAGCAGCTCAAGGCATGCAAATTGCTCTTCTATATATAGTTGTTGCCTGAAGCATTTAAGTAACAATCATATATAGTTGTTGTGTACGTGCTACCTTCTCTAGGCTCGGGAACAACAAACCTAAGCGTGTACACGGTGAATTCAAATTTTAGAACCGTGTATGCGCTGCTTGTTTTTCCATGTTTATTTTGGGTGGTGTCCACTTTTCTAACCACCATCTTTGTGCACATACCCACCTATATTATGAAAATATTAGGACCTATTATGTATGTGATATTAGGACCTAAATTATACGATAATAGGTCATTAATTTATCACATGTACATAATAGGCCTTAATATATCATAAATATAGGTCTTAAGGCTTAGACTCAAGTATATAATGTGAAATGCTTTTGCATGCGTGGTCATGTTATTAATTCACAATAATACCTATTATGTCATAATAGGTTCTATTATGTCATATTTAAGATAGGTATTATCGCATATAATAGGTCTTAATATCACATAATAGGTCCCAGTATCACATAACATAGGTTTTAAGGGGACTCAAGTATAATGTGAAATATTTTTGCATACACTTGAAAACAAAGAAGACACAATGTTTGTTTGTTTTAAAGTGTTTGATTGTTTTGATCATGCAAGCACAAATCCTAGGGTTGGATGAGATAGTAGTTGTTGAATCTCACTTGGGGGGTTACCCCGAGCTATGCAATTCAGAGTGGATACTTAGGTGCTTGACCCCACTGGATCCCCTCCGCAGCACTCACTTCTCTGGGGCAGCCAAGCACCACTCCCCACGAAAACTCCTTGTGGCGAACTTTGTATCTCTACTAAGAACCATAAGAATGTGATCCACTTCAGAGATCCGACCTCATATGCCAACAACTAGAAGTGTTTTGGCTTCTAACACAAAAGGTGTCTAGTAAGGGCATTCGTCCGGGTGGCTAAAATCAGCAGCGTGTTACACTTCGTTAAATGGAAGGCCTCCCAGCCTATAAAGGTTGTGCTCTATAGGGTTTATGGGGAGTCATAACATCGTTATAGAAGCATGTAACACCTGTTGCTTGCAACTTTCGTCACAAACACATTTATTTATAGTGGCTTGGAAGAGCTTGGATTTAGCTTGTTACCACTTTGGGTCATTCCCTCTCACTGAGCCTTAAGGGCTACTCAGGAGGCAGGCCCCTTTCTAAGGATAAAACAAAAAGAGCCTATTTCAGAAAACACAAAAGACAATTTTGTTAATTTTAGAGCACGAATTGAAGTGTTTGCTAAACTATAAAGGCATTTGGTTTCAAAATCTAAATTAAATTATATATTTATGGACTATCTAAATTAAATTATAAATTATAAATAATAAATGGGAAAGAGAGGGTTCCTAAAGATCTAAATTTTAAATTAAAACCATGATCTATTATAAATGGACATAAGCAAGGAGAAAAAATGTCAATTACACAACAAGCAAGTTAATGGAATTTGAAATTTGCAAATACACATTATTTCAAATTAAAACATAATTATTTTTAATTAAAATGAGATTATTTTTAATCCTACTATTTCCAATTAATTTAATAAAAATAACACCATTTAGAATTATTATACAAATTAAATTAATTTAATTTAATTAATATTATTTAAAATAATTTTCATTAAAATATTAGATAAAAAATATTTAACTAATACTAACAAATAAACACAATTTTTGGTATGTAATACATATAAAATTAAATAGAAATAAAAATAAAAATGCATACTTGCATCATGATATCTTTGCCTTCTTTGTTCTCGATATCTTTGTTCCATTTTGGGAGAATAATTACTTGATGTCTTAGTTTGCCTTCTCTTCTTGTTCCCCATGCTTTTAAAATAACCTTCAAATATCTTTAAAAAAAAAATTTGGTAGGTAATAGGCCGAAGCCGCAATATTTTGAGTTATTATTATTATTATTATTATTATTATTATGTTTGATTAGATTGACCCTAGACCTTCCCCATTTTTATGGAAGGCCAAGAGTCACAGCTTAGAGTTCCATTTTAGATGTCCCTATTGGGAATTGAACTTGGGTCTCCACAGTGAGAACCCAGTGTTTTAACCAGTTAAGCTCAACCCCTTGGACTTCTAATATCTTAAAATTATTGTCCTCAAAATAACTTTCAAATGTCTTGTTTCATCCAAAAATATGAATTGTTTTAATCATTTGTGTGTAAAAAAATGAAAAAAGTTATGTATATTTATATGACTGTACAAAAATGTAAAAAAAAAAAAAAGTTGGGTTAGCCAGGGTTCGAATGAACTCTAACAGTTACAAAAGACCGGGTTCGTTCGAACCCGACCGTTACATGAATTACACGTCATTATGTTTCCCAGGGGGTTCGAGTGAAGGGGGGTTTGATCGAACCCCTTATGGTTTGATCAAACCCCCCTTCGCTCGAACCGCTATTCATTCGAACCCTCTTTTTAGAGATCTCTCCCCAAATTTTTTAGAGTTCTGAGAATTTTTTGCCTTCAAACCTCTGGTTCAAGGCACAAATGAAAGAATCTTGATAACCCCAAAATATAAGATGGTAGTTCTCGGAGCAAGCTTTCCAATGAGTATAATTTTATTACATTGTGAATTTATTATGTTCTTGTTTTTTTAATTTTATGGAATATTGGTTTTTCACTGAACATGAACTTCTTTGTTCAACGCATTAGGAAAAATAGGAAACTAATTCAAAAAAATTCTGAAAATATCTATGCCCCAAGTATTGATGTCTTCTTTCTAACAAAAAAAAAAATTGAATTTCGCTATATATAGAACAAGTTATGTGTTCAAACTTAACCCTATGCCTGAATTATAACTAGTTGGACTTCAAAACTTAATAAAATGGAAAATATTCAACATATCATGATCGAACCATCAACAAGCCCTAGATATTGATGTTACAAACCAAAATTCAAAAGAATTGAGTTTTTATCATTTATAGAAAAAAAGTTATGCATTTTGGGTGGCACATCACTCTTAAAAAATGTAGTTTGTTGTTAAAAAAAACTACTTTTCGAAGGAGATGGAAAAAAAAAAAATTTAAAAAAATATATTTAGAATCTACAAACAAAATGCTACAAATCACTAATTTACATCATCTACAAATTCTTAATAGTTTAAAAGTTATTGTTGTTGGAAGTTGAAGATTATTTTAAAAATGTTCATCTCATTGTCAAAAGTGGGAACCATTATTGTGAGTTCGCCCTTAAATAAATATTACACACCTACAACATGTGAAGATCTATCACATTGCCTCATGATATGGATAGTTATTGAATTACGCTACTACATCATGTGGATATTCGCCACATTACCTATATTGGACAAACTTTATCGCATTAAAAATTTCAGCTTGTGGATACATAGCATATGAAGTTTACAACATGGTGACATCACTTGGATATCTATTGCATTACCACACTAAATGTGGAGTACTTAATATCACTTTTTGTATGGGCAACATTTTATATCCCTTCTCTCTACTTTTTATTTTCATAGACAATTGAAGCACCTTAAATATAATGCTTATTTAATTATAAGACAAGAGATAATTGGTTCATATATTTTTGTTTTTTTTGTATATTTTAATAGAGTTCTCATACCCAAAAAGAATGTGTAGTCACATAAATCTGTCCACTTAATTAAATGAATACTTAGTATTTATTTGATTATTTAACCATCAATTAATAATTAATTAAATTAATATTTAATTAATTCATCTTAACCCTATTCTCCTATTAATTAAATAAATTATTCAATTTATTTGATTTAATTCACTTAACCAAATTCAGACCATTAATTAAATAAATAAATCATATTTATTTAATTAAATCTTCTCTCACATTTAAATAAATTAATATTTATTTAAAACCCCCAAAATCCCACCTCTCACATTTAAATAAATAAATCATTTATTTAAAATCACCTTTATCCTCCACCCACTTGCATTTTCCTACAAATACAAGTTGCACAATTATTTTAAATAAATAATTTATTTAAATCACCTTTATCCTCCACCCACTTGTATTTTCCTACAAAAGCAAGTTGCACAACTATTTTAAATAAATTATTTATTTAAAATCCTATTTATCCTCACCCACTTGAAACCTTTAATGGTTTCCCTTAAAGTATTCAAACTTGATGGCTTTAAAGTCTTCAAACTTGATGGCTTCCTTCTATAGTCTTCTTAAGACTTTAATGGTTTTCCTTAAAGTCTTCAAGCCTTTAATGGTTCCCCTCAAAGTCTTCAAGCATTTTAATGCTTTATCTTCCTTTTTCTCATTTAAATAAATTAATATTTATTTGAATATTTATCCAAATACAACTTGCACACATTTATTGAAATAAATGAATTTTTATTTTAATAAAATCCTATTTTCCCTCACCCACCAAATCCACTTGCATGCCTAAACCCCTTCTAAATTCTTCTAAACCCTTCCTAATTAGCCTAATCCATCCCCTAAATATTGTCACATTCCTAAGCAAATTGGAGTCACTTCTCAAAGACTCCAAAGTCTTTGAAAAGCAATTAATGCTTTGTGTGTTCAACAAATTAACCCTCAAAGTCTTGGATAACCTTTGAAAGCTTCCAACCTTCAACCACTAAATGGCTCAAAGTCTTTGATAACCATTGAAGGCTTTCAACCTTCAACCACTTAATCCCCAAAGTCTCCAATAACCATTAATGGTTACCTCAAACCCTCCCACATGGTTAAAACATTTGTTTTGACTCAACCTCTACCCAACCCAAGGGTCTCATCAAGCCTTTAATGCTTTGACCATGATTATCTCTTAATCATTTGCACAAAGGTTTATCCTTGGATTAACTCTTAATCCAATGGGTAATCTTAATTTAGACTTGACCCTTACCTTCTAGATAACCATGAGGTCTTCTCAGGCCTTTAATGCCTCCAACCTCTTCTCTCAACCCAATCCTATGTTGAAACTTGTCACCATTTTATTGGTGCCAATTGTGCACATGGATCCCCAACTTTCAATCCTAACCCTTGTTAAGATTGCTCAATCTTAACCCTTCATTTCCCTATTTCTTCTATAAATAGAACCCTTCTCCTCAAGCAAAAGGAGAAGCATTTTAGAGTATTGTTGTTATACTGGCATTAGCATAGAGCTTTTTCATAGCATCACTATCTACTCTTGCATAGTATTTGCTTATCATATTCAACCATCTTGAATCTCCATATGGCATCCATGGCTAGTGCTAAAAGCTGAGAGCTACACTCATTTGGGACTTGGAGAGGAGAGGAACAAGGGAGGAGCAACTATGAGCATCTTGATTAGCTATTTCATTCTATGTTTATATGCTTTCTATTTCATGCTTAATATCTCTCTTGATATGCCTGTTTAGGATAATCTTTTGTTGCTAACACTAACGTTTGTTTCTTGTGCTCTTGTGTGTGTTGCCATCAAACAGATTTTCTAATCCTTTTTGCAGAGCATCATTTGGTGAACCCGACGTGAATCCAAACACCAAAAAGTTCAACTTTTTTTTTTAACCAATAACATGTTTGAATGTTGAAAATGTCACACAGGTTGCGCTTTTGACACTGTTTTGGTGCATTTGACATTATTTTGGCGCTATTCACCCTGTTTCAGTGCTTTTTCCTTCTCTGTCTTTCCCTTTCTTTTAGTGCGTTTGTGTTAAATAGTGCCTCTGTTCAAACGCAGACTAGCGCTATTGTAACAAAACGTTGTACAAATCACCTTGTAACCAAAAAAAAAAAAATTAGGCTTGTAGAAGCCCACCAAATAGGCAGATTTTACTAACTATTTTTCTCTTTTGTGCAGATTTAAATTAGATTAAAAAGTAGATTTATATTTTTTACTAACTTGTTTTTGAAGTTGGTTTTAAAAATGAATTCACTTTTTATTTTGGTTTAAAATTAACTTCACATTTCAAATTTGGGCTTTTAAAAAAAGAATCACACATTTGTTTGGGGCTCTTAAAAAGAATTTCATTGTTCCAAGGTAAAAAGAACCACAAACTTATACAAAAACAACTTAATTTTTTTGCAAGTTAGGAAACAAACTTCGTTTTGGTGCTTAAAATCAACAAGGCAAATTTTATTTCTTGCATCAAGATAAAACTCACAATCCACACTTCCATTTTTGGTGCAAATAAAATTCACAATCAACTTGTCTCATTTTTAAAGCAATTTTACTTCAGGCAAACGTGTTTTTCATTAAGTTGACCAGGATTTTCAAATTCTAGTTTACTCAAACAATTGCCTTTGAAAATTAAAAAGAACACCATGATTGTTGGAGCAACATCTCCAAATAGTTAGATCACATTGCAATGATAGATTAAAAAGAACAAGTGTTTTTCATGCTTGGCACACTTGTGCAAAGAGTTGGTCGAGTGGTCCTACTTCTAACACACACTATCCTCTCCCTTGGCTTTCGTGGTCCTAGGTGCAAGAGAAAAGTGTTAGTAACACTCACATTTTATCTTTTTAAGAGAGGCCTGCCAAGGGATCGATACTCTTGGGAACGACCTCGAGCGGTAAATCCTTCGGGCCGCTATAGAAATCAGGTGAGAGCGAAAGCTGTAGCCTTGGGTATAGCTGTTCCTACAGTGTAACTGGCCGAAAGGACAAATGGGCCCCACCACCAGTTACAAGGCTCTTAAGTGAGTCACTGCAGAATGAACTTATGTCCAAAAACATCGAACATGACTAAACACTTTTAAGTAGTAGCCCACCCGTTCTATTGATTGAGGATATTTGAGATATAATTTAGTGCAAGAGCATAGATGGTTTTGCTCCCAAGATACTCACCATACATATTTCCTTGAGTAGAAACATAGCTTTTTGAAAAGTCACTTGTGGCTTGATAAAAGTGGTGACTCCCCCATCATAGGGATCATCTATTTGTTATGCTCATGCAAGACTTAGTATATCACATCCTTACCTGCCAAGGCGGGATTCATAAGGTATGTAGTACCAAAGTTGAAGAAATATCAAGATGTGGGCTAAATTTATCACAACTGGCCATTTGACCTTAGGGATAAAAAGTGTTTGAAGTGTGTTCGTTTTACAGACCTAGTGCAAATTGAGCCGACTTCAGGCTTTGGAAATACACTTTAAAATAAATCTAAAGGAAGGGTCATATACAAGTCCAAAGATTGGGTTGATCTAGACCCATACTCATTTGTGCCTTTGGGGGCAACATTCTTGTGTTTGTGTGCTTGCTTTGTTTTCTTGTCAAAAAAAAAATCAGCAAATCACTTTCAAAAACAAAGTACTCATCCAACATTTCTCAAAAAAAACCAAACACATCAAAAACAAAGTACAAACAACAAAGAGTCAAATTTTATGACCATTCTTCACATCTTGCGAAAGAAGAAGTGTCATCAGAATATCAACTTAAAAAGGTGACCATTAAGCTCAAAGGCTTTGATCAAAAGGAGGAAATTCTTCTATATCAATCGACAAATCTTTGTCTCCCATAGAGTCTTTCTACATCGCATGCGTCTATACCTTCAAGGTACAACAAACGAGTTTGATTCCGAATCATTGAACCGCAGAGCTTTTATGCAATATAGAGCTCTGAGTTATCACAAAAATCAAGGAGGAAAGATTAATCCCAACTTCTTCCCAAACATCTGTATCACCTACAACACAGCTCGAGAAATGCCACCAATGCCTGAAAGGGAAGAAGTAGACTTTGTTCCATTTGTAACACAAAGTTTTTATTAAAGTTGAAAACAAAACATCCATCATCTCATTCATACATCATTTTTCCATCATCAATTCATCCCAAAACTCTCAAAACATTAAGAGGTTCTTGTCCCAAGATTCCTTTTTTAGATATTGCTTGAAATCAAACACATCACATCACTTTTAGATTGTTTCTACATCTAGGATAAGCTCATCCTAAGAGACACATCTACGCAGGTTAAAACTAGTTCATGAGTGAATCCTCTCATTACTAGGTAGTCAAAATCTGTAACACATCTCAGATTTCTCTACACCTTATCACATCCAAAATCATCAAAACAAACAAGCAATTCAAAGAAAGAATTCTGGTTACATTTACCTTTAGAGTGCTAGAGATCTACAATCCACTAATCATCCATCTTTCATCGAACAACTCATCATCATCTTCAATCAACTTCAACACAAACTTGCAAACAAAATGGCTCAAACCCGATCGCGATCAAGGCAACGAGAAATAGAAATTGAGGAAGAAGAGGACAACCTCAATGAATTTCAAGAAGCACTTGGAGGAAATGTAAATGATGAAAACCCAAGTAGTCCCACTCCTTCAACAATCGAAAGGGTTCAGCATAACCCTCATTTTAACAGATTATTTGATGAAATATTAAGGAGCAATGCGGATGCTCACTTTTTAAGACTCGCTCAAGAAGGAGCCAAACTCCCCTCAGACTTTGATCTTGCCCAAATAAGACAAGCATCAGAAAGACAAAGTCGCCATGAGGAGGAAAGACGTAGAGATCCCATCAGATATAACATCCCTCGAGGTAACCCACCACCTCCTCCTCCAAATGAAATGGAGATGTTGCGGCAACAAGTCGCGAATCTCGCCCAACAACTTCATAGTGGTGTTAAGACCAATCAATTTTCACTTAACGACATCTGTCCCTATCCGTTTGATAGGAATCTTTATATGCCACCCTTTCCACGCGGGTTTGAAACACCCAAATTTGAAAAATATAGAGGAAAGGGGGATCCCCGTGATCATGTCCGAGAATTTCATTCTGCTTGTCTTGAAGTAGCTTATGAGGACACATACCTAATGCGCCTTTTTCCCCAAAGCTTGGGAGGAACAACCACATCATGGTTTTCCCGACTTCCAGGTGGCATTAGAACATTTGAGGAACTCATCCAAAAGTTCCTATCTCATTACTCTTATAATATTGAACGCGACATCACCATGGCTGATCTATGCAACACCAAACAAAAACCAGGTGAATTATTCGCAGTATTCCTGCAACGATGGCGCCAAATGTCTAGCAGACGTTCTCTTCAGTTACCTGAACGAGAACTAGTGGAAATTTTCATTTCCAACTTAAACGAAGAAATGGAATTTCACCTGGATGTCAAAGACACAGACTCTTTTAACGATATGATCACCAAGGGTATAAAATGTGAAAGGGCACTCATCAAAAAAGGACTCATCAAAATCTTTAATGAACCCAAAGATGGTCCTCGCCCGCGCTTCAATAGCGATAAACCGAAGTTCTGGAACAAGAATAAGAATATCGTCAACGATGGAGTTGTGGATGCTCGGACTGTCCAAAATGCACAACCTGTGGTTCGATTTGCAGGACAAAATCCTCCACCTCAAAATAACACAAATGTTCCTCTTAATCAAGGTCGCATCACATCTCATGATGAACCAAGACCTCGTCCACAAAAACAAAAACGCACATACACTCCCTTAGGGGAACCCATTGAAACAGTGTTACGACAACTCATTTCTCAGAATTTGATCACTTTACCTAAGTTATCAAATTATGAGCCTCAAGTCAAACCGGCATGGTGGAGAGATACTGAACATTGTGAGTTCCATCAAGGAAGAGGACATAAGACAAGTAATTGTCACCGATTGAAAGATCTCATTCAAGATCTTATTGATCGAGGAGAAATTGAGATTGAAGGACATGATCCAAAAACGACAAATAATGATCATCAGATGTTCAAAAATCCACTTCCATCGCAAGATCAAAGGGGTCCTTCCACTTCCCGGCGAGGCACTGATACCACTGATTATACGCAGGCTACGTATAACTACATTGTAAATCACCTGTATGATGCCAGTGAACAAATTGCAACCATAACCTTCAAAAATCCCACCTCAAATTGCAATGTTGTTACACGTCGTGGCAAGGTCACCATCAAGGCAGCTCCACAAGGCACCACCTCCAATCCAAAGCAGTACAATCTTGTGGAACAATTAGACAAAACGCCTGCGCTCATATCCATTTTAGAACTATTACGCCTATCGCCATCTCATAAAACAATCTTGGATCAAGCACTCCAAGAGGCGTCAGTCCCTGCAAACCTGAACACAGACCAATTTCAAGACATGGTTGGAAATCTAAAGTCATCACCTTGTCTCACTTTTTCCGAAAGTGACAACTCTTCGTTCCAGCAACCTCATAACGCCTCACTCCACATTGAAGGCTTTGTCAACCAACACAGGATCAAGCGAGTCTTGATAGATAATGGAGCAGGCCTAAACATTTGTACACTACAGTTGGTCACAGCATTGGGATATGCAATAGAATCAGTGGATCCTCGCAAGAAGATCACCATCAAGGCCTATGATGATGCAGAGCGTTCATCCAAAGGAGCGGTGGTGCTACCAATCCGAGTGGGCCCTGTGGTAAAACACATAATTTGTCAGGTTCTGGACCTTCCTCTGCCATATAATCTATTATTAGGAAGACCTTGGATACATGCCATGCAAGCTGTTCCATCTACCTACCATCAATGTATCAAGTTCCCACATAACGGGGTCGAGATCACAATCCTGGGCGATGCAAATCCCTTTGCATTTTGCCATAATATCAGCCATCAACCAGAGATTACCGTTCCTAATAATAGAGAAGCCATTTCCTCCACATCATATATAAATCCCGCCTCTCTTGCCAGTTCAAACACCCCTATGCCCAAGCAAGAAAAGCTAAAGATGAAAGTCGCAGAGGAAGGTCCTGGAGAATACAACTTGAGTCAGCTCTTTTGTGTGGGACAAATGCCTACTTCTCCTAGAACACATGGTAAACCACAGCAGTTGCTCCAGCAACCACTAATCACGCCTCCATGTGCCTTAACGCCTTTCATTCTTGGAAAGAGTCAAGAGGAAGAGACACAAGATGAGGACCTAGCGGAATGGATCTATAAAGATCCCATCACCACTGACAAACCGCAAGTTACACTTCCTACGGAACAATATGGCAAAGGCCTCCTCATTATGCAAAGAATGGGGTATGATGGTCAAAGTGCTTTGGGATACTGCAAACAAGGACGACATGAACCGTTGCTGCCAGAGTTCAAACCCGAGTTCAAGCCCAAAGGTAATACAGGCCTAGGCTTTGAAAAAGAGATCCTTCCTAAACTCAGATTTAAAGGAAAACCTAGCAAACCATTTTGCCCACCTACTGTAAAGAGGACACCTTTCATAATCAAAGCACCATCAAGCAATATTGTCACTGCCCCATCGAGGCTCACAAACCCACCGCAACCATCATCAGTGCCAAAAATCCCACCAATCGAACTAGTAATCCCATCCACAACAGTCATCACATCAATAAAACCATTCATAGCAGCAACTATATTGGAACCCGTAGCAGCATCTATGGCACCAGCCGTTCCAATAGAAGCCACTAAATCACCATTACCAATACTTCCAGTAACAAATCCATTAAACCCCATCACAATTCCTGCAACACCGATCACTACAAGGATACATAAACCAATCACACCTGTCGTGTTTAACTCCAAAGACATCCCAGTATGGTATAGCAATCGGATGCTGGAGAGTGATTCAGAGACCGACTCACATGAGTGGGAATTCGATTCAGTGCAACTTAACACTTCAGATGAGGAAGACACATCACCACCTCCACCCCGCAAAGACATCCCTGTTTACGGAAAAGCACAGATAAAGACCACTTGGGTACCTGAGCTGGAAACATCTTCCACAGACCCTACGTCTCATCCTACGCCTGATTCTGACAGGGAGAGTACCATCAACGACCTTCACCACACCGTCTTAACCCTCACTGATACATCTCCCGCACTTAACTTAATCAATGAAGTAATGCCCATTATCCACCCTGAACTCATTGAATGGAACCAACCAAATCCCCCATGTCTTGACCTCTTCCAGAACGATGAGGCTATCATTGACTTTTTGGAATTAAGGGATAATCTACCAAGCGGGGATCACAAAGCTGGATTCGCCATTGAACTTAATAGCGCAGCATACTTCGGGGCGGATGCCAAACCCTTCAGCTGCAAAAATATAACAATAAAACATGGATCTTCCAGTGAAAACCACACTGTGGCACTATTTGATCCGACAAAAGTAAAAAGAAAGAGCGTATCCAATGGTGAAAACCTCTCTGAGGCGCCTGAGGATGAAGGGTTTGACATCCTCCCTGCTAGTACACAACAGGAACGATCAACGATTCTTATCGAGGAAACCAAAGAATACAATGTGGGGACTCCTGAAAATCCTCATATCATACATCTGGCATCTCTTCTCACTCCAGAGGAACAGCCTCAATTTATAGAGTTCTTCCAACAGCGTCAGATCAACTTTGCATGGTCATATGCAGACATGCCTGGGCTTGATCCTGATTTAGTCATGCATCATCTCACAGTAGCAAAAGGAGCCAAACCTGTCAAGCAGAAGCTTCGTAAGATGCATCCTCAGATTGCCGTGCTAGTCAAAACAGAACTCAAGAAACTCCTGGATGTTGGTTTCATTAGACCAATTGATTATGCAGAATGGATCTCCAATATTGTGCCAGTTGGCAAACCAAAAGGGGGCATCCGCATTTGTACTGACTTCAGAGATCTAAATAAGGCATGTCCTAAGGATGATTTCCCTCTACCAAATATCGACATCATAGTGGATTTGACAGCAGGACATGCCATGCTTTCACTCATGGATGGCTTTTCAGGATACAATCAAATAAAGATCGCACCAGAGGACCAACATAAGACAGCCTTCACATGTCCATGGGGCACATACTGCTGGAATGTAATGCCTTTTGGTCTAAAGAATGCAGGAGCGACCTATCAAAGAGCAATGACCACCATCTTCCATGACATGATGCATACTATGATGGAAGATTATGTGGATGATTTACTAGCAAAATCACTTACTAGAGAAGGACATCTTCACATCTTAGATAAAATCTTTGATAGACTGGAACAATACCATGTTCGACTCAACCCAAAGAAATGTGTCTTCGGAGTGACCTCCGGGAAGCTTCTAGGATACATTGTCTCAAGCAAAGGTATTGAGGTCGATCCAGCAAAGGTTAAGGCAATCATGGACATGCCACCACCAAGGAATATCAGTCAGCTAAGAACACTACAAGGACGGCTTCAATCTATCCGCAGATTCATTGCACAATTAGCCGATAAGTGTCACCCATTCACACACCTGCTACACAAGAACATCCGCTTTCAGTGGGATGCTCGATGCCAGCAAGCATTTCAGACACTTAAAGACTATCTCATGAATCCACCATTGCTGATGCCACCAGATCCAAGTAGACCATTGTTACTCTATATCTCGGCAACAAGTACATCATTGGGTGTACTACTGGCACAACATAATGCAGAAGGAAAAGAGTGTGCTATTTACTACATCTCTCGCACACTGGTGGGCTATGAACTCAATTACACACCTATTGAGCGAGCTTGCCTAGCAGTAATCCTGGCAGCCACTAAATTGCGGCACTATCTATTAACACACAAGGTACAACTCATTGCAAAGATTGATCCACTCAAGTATTTACTCAGCAAAGCAGCATTGACAGGTCGCTTGGCCAAATGGGTAATGATTCTAAGTGAATTTGACATTGAGTATGTGGACCGTAAAGCTATCAAAGGTCAAGTTATTGCAGATCAGTTGGCTGATGCACCTCTCATAGGCGATCATCCTCTCATTTCCAATTTTCCAGATGAAGAGATATTCATGATTACAGAAGCACAGTCATGGAAATTATACTTTGATGGTTCATACACTAGGCATGGCTCGGGGGCAGGCATTCTGTTTATCACACCTCAAGGTGATAGCATCCCGAAGTCTTACAGGCTCACATTTCCATGCACAAACAACATAGCAGAGTATGAGGCCTTGATCACAGGACTCAGATTAGCCATACAATGGAAATTAAAAGAACTGCAAGTATATGGCGATTCCCAACTAGTCATTCGACAAGCAACAGATGAGTATCAGACCAAAGATGATAAACTCATGCCATACAAGCAAATGGTGGACAGTCTAAAGACATCATTTACTACTATCACTTTTGAGCAGATACCAAGAGATCAGAATCGAGCTGCTGACGCCATGGCTACCATCGCATCTCTACTAGATCTTCCACAGAATTCAACACGCTACGAGTTCTTGGTAGAACAACTTTGGATTCCCGCTTATGATATCCCCGAATCTGAAATGATATGTTGCCTTGTTGGTTCTGAATCCCCATGGTACGATGAGTTCTACACCTATCTCCGCGATCACACCCTTCCTCCCAACCAATCAAATAACCAACGTAAAACCTTCATTCGCCAAACTGCTCGATATACCATTATTGCCGAAACCCTATACCGACGCAGTCTTGATGGTACTCTCCTTCGATGTCTAGAACAAGGTGAGATAACAAAGGCTTTGGAAGAGGTACATGAAGGAATTTGCGGGACTCACTCAAGTGGTCCATCACTAGCCAAGAAGATCATGCGAGCTGGATACTATTGGCCATCTATGGAAAAGGATTCCTACTACTTTGTCAGGAAATGCAAGAAATGTCAAATTCATGGTGACCTGATACATGCACCGGCCCAGGAACTACAACCAATCACAACACCATGGCCTTTTTGTCAATGGGGTCTTGATCTTGTGGGTAAAATCCATCCATCTTCATCCAATGGCCATAAATTCATTATTACCGCCACCGAATATTTCACCAAGTGGATCGAAGCTGTTCCACTTACCCAAGTCACCGGCAAGCAGATCGCCTCATTCATCCTCAATTACATCATCTGCCGGTATGGTGTGCCCATGTCCATTGTCACAGATAATGGTCTTCCTTTCAAAAATCAGGATGTCCGTGAGCTTTGTGAGAAATTTCATATCCAACACCGTTTTTCCACTCCCTATTACCCACAAGGCAATGGTCAGGCCGAAGCATCCAATAAAAACATATTGAGGATCCTAAAGAAGACAGTCAATGATGCCGGCCGTGATTGGCATGTTCAATTGAATCCAGCGCTATGGGCATATCGAACTAGCATTCGGACCCCTACAGGTGCAACTCCTTATTCATTGGTCTATGGTGTTGAAGCTATCTTACCTATTGAGGTCGAGATACCATCCTTACGAGTTTCATTGCACAATCTCATCGATGATGAAGCATACAGAGTATCTCGTCTTCAGGACTTAGAGTTACTTGATGAGAAGCGACAAGCTGCATACAATCACCTCAAAGCCTATCAGCAGCGCATGAGTAGAAGCTACAATCACCGAGTTAGACCTCGTACATTTGAGGTAGGTGATCTTGTTCTTCGAGAGAATCCTCGTAACCAACCAAACAGAGAACATCAAGGCAAGTTTGAATCAAACTGGCTGGGCCCATATGTTGTCACTGCTGTATTTGGGTCCGGGGCATATCAGTTGGCTACATCAGAAGGAGAACCGCTCGCAGATCCAATTAACAGCATGCACCTCAAACGGTTTCACACATAAGCTGTACAGAGCATCAGGCTCCCCTGCCTATCAGAAAATACCAAAAAACATTCAGAAAAATGTCCTGAAGAAAATATAAAAACATTCAAAAAAGTAAAGAAAAATCATGCATCCAAACGGTGAACAACCACTCCGGTGGCACCTTGGGTAAGAACGATGGTAAAAACCTGGCAAACAGGCGCCACTCGTAAAGGCTATGGCTCCATTATCTTTCAGACTTGTGGCGATCACATCTACTTCATACATACATCCATCCATCCATCAACCATGGCTTGTTATTCCTCTGCAATTATGATAGTACTTCATGCGTCTAGCATCCCGCTTTTTCATAAATCATGTCCAACTTGGGGGCAATGCCCTTACAATCTAGATGATGGAAGTGGATTCTACATTACTGGTGATTCATTGGCAAAAACATTCAAAAATGTCTCGCAAAATATCAAAAACATTCACAAACAATACAAAATCCAAAAACATTCAAAAATGACTCACAAAATCCACAAACATTCAAAAACTATTACACAAAATCCAAAAACATCGGAAAAACCATCGAAAATCACCCAAAAACATGACAACACCTTGTACATATTCATCCGATCAGATACAAAACAAACATTAACAAAATACTCACACAAATGACCACTTATCAATCGACCACACAATCCACATCCAACAAATCAGAAACTGTCTTTAAAAACAAGGATGCATCCTTCCTTACCAAAACAAAGACAAAAGTGACGTTTTCTTTGACAAGAAAATTATGTTAAGCTATCAAATGCTTGGTTGATTCATGAGTAATTCATTTGTTTATCTGTATCGGGATCTTTCAGCATTGTTTTGTATCGTTTGCGCATTATTTCCGATGAAGTTCTGGGGCATGTACTAATGGTGTCTACGTGGGAAGTTCACCAAGCTACGTGATCTTATGCAAAATGCAGTCATAGATCACTATGGCTTGCTGACTACAGCGTATACCTCGACCATATGAGCATGAACCATTACCAAGGATCCATATTCTTTTATTCTTTATGTATATACTGTTTGTTTGCAGGTACAATGCTCTTCCTTTGGTTCCTCCTCATCCAATTTGGATAAAGGTTTTTATTTCTTAGTACGGTATGCACTTGTCTCAGGATATGATCAGCCTAAGATCAAGGAGGACGATCCAAGTCATGCATGAACGGAGATAATCCTTGTCTGTTCCGCAAGCAATACTCAGGTCAACTTGATCCATTATATCAAGTTGCTTGTATTAACTTGCTATATCAAAATTCATGTAAGAAATACTCTGGTCATCTTGAATCTTTATGTCAAGTTGCTTGTATTTTCTTATAACATTTTAAAGCTCAATGATGAAAAATAAAGCACCATGGATCATCATTCCATCTCATTTGTATATATTGCATTTCGTTGCATTCCATCCATCCATACATTCATAAATAGCTGCATATCATTCATACATAGTAATGACAATGGATACTCTATTTTCTTCTTCTTCCATAGGAATGTAATAGGTCCTCCATTTCTTCTATCTAACATTGAACCCCCCCCACCCTCCCCATCTCGATAATCACCATCACATACCCTACATCATGTCCCAATCAACCTAATCAAGCCACGTTCATCACCATCCATCTCTAAATAGGAGGGATTGTGTTTCCTATCCTAAGTCATCCAATAAGTCAAGAAAGTTACTCTATCTGCACAGATACATCGTCTCACACACACCTAGACTATCAACAGATACTCTGATCAAGTATCTTCGGGTCTCAACAGGTAATCGATTATGGTAATCCTAGACTACATCAGGCATTTATCATAATGACCTAGTCTCAACGGGACTGCCATGATTCCCCACAACCATCCATCACACGCACATACTATCAATTGATTAGCCAATCAAACACAATCCAACGGACAATTACATCAATTGTCTACGTCTCAACGAGTATTTTGCTTCATATACCTTGACTTCATCGGACAATTACATCAATTGTCTAAGTCACCATCAGGTCACTTTGATTCACTTACTCAGACTTTATCATGTTCAAGCGACCAACTGACATCAACTGTCACGCTTTGACTTGACCGGGGCAATTCAACCGATTGCACCAGATTGTCCAACCAATTTTGATCAATTGTATAGCATCAATCCAAACCCCACACTACATCTGCTATGTATCTCTTGCATGACCTCAGGGTACTCGTTGGCTTGTTGTTTCTTCATATTCACTCCATTTTCTCCCATTCTTTCATCATTAGTTCTAATTTCTTCTATTCTACCTCCCCTCCGCTTTTCATTCTTTTTCGAGAGATCGCCCGATTTTTCAAAAAAATTCGGCCCATCCCTCGAGGGGGCATACCACCCATTAAATTTACATTTTATGGGGCATTTCTTCACACCTATTTTTCTTTCTTTGAAACGATGCGATAAACCGCACCGTCTCAAAGAGGGGCAAATGTAGTCACATAAATCTGTCCACTTAATTAAATGAATACTTAGTATTTATTTGATTATTTAACCATCAATTAATAATTAATTAAATTAATATTTAATTAATTCATCTTAACCCTATTCTCCTATTAATTAAATAAATTATTCAATTTATTTGATTTAATTCACTTAACCAAATTCAGACCATTAATTAAATAAATAAATCATATTTATTTAATTAAATCTTCTCTCACATTTAAATAAATTAATATTTATTTAAAACCCCCAAAATCCCACCTCTCACATTTAAATAAATAAATCATTTATTTAAAATCACCTTTATCCTCCACCCACTTGCATTTTCCTACAAATACAAGTTGCACAATTATTTTAAATAAATAATTTATTTAAATCACCTTTATCCTCCACCCACTTGTATTTTCCTACAAAAGCAAGTTGCACAACTATTTTAAATAAATTATTTATTTAAAATCCTATTTATCCTCACCCACTTGAAACCTTTAATGGTTTCCCTTAAAGTATTCAAACTTGATGGCTTTAAAGTCTTCAAACTTGATGGCTTCCTTCTATAGTCTTCTTAAGACTTTAATGGTTTTCCTTAAAGTCTTCAAGCCTTTAATGGTTCCCCTCAAAGTCTTCAAGCATTTTAATGCTTTATCTTCCTTTTTCTCATTTAAATAAATTAATATTTATTTGAATATTTATCCAAATACAACTTGCACACATTTATTGAAATAAATGAATTTTTATTTTAATAAAATCCTATTTTCCCTCACCCACCAAATCCACTTGCATGCCTAAACCCCTTCTAAATTCTTCTAAACCCTTCCTAATTAGCCTAATCCATCCCCTAAATATTGTCACATTCCTAAGCAAATTGGAGTCACTTCTCAAAGACTCCAAAGTCTTTGAAAAGCAATTAATGCTTTGTGTGTTCAACAAATTAACCCTCAAAGTCTTGGATAACCTTTGAAAGCTTCCAACCTTCAACCACTAAATGGCTCAAAGTCTTTGATAACCATTGAAGGCTTTCAACCTTCAACCACTTAATCCCCAAAGTCTCCAATAACCATTAATGGTTACCTCAAACCCTCCCACATGGTTAAAACATTTGTTTTGACTCAACCTCTACCCAACCCAAGGGTCTCATCAAGCCTTTAATGCTTTGACCATGATTATCTCTTAATCATTTGCACAAAGGTTTATCCTTGGATTAACTCTTAATCCAATGGGTAATCTTAATTTAGACTTGACCCTTACCTTCTAGATAACCATGAGGTCTTCTCAGGCCTTTAATGCCTCCAACCTCTTCTCTCAACCCAATCCTATGTTGAAACTTGTCACCATTTTATTGGTGCCAATTGTGCACATGGATCCCCAACTTTCAATCCTAACCCTTGTTAAGATTGCTCAATCTTAACCCTTCATTTCCCTATTTCTTCTATAAATAGAACCCTTCTCCTCAAGCAAAAGGAGAAGCATTTTAGAGTATTGTTGTTATACTGGCATTAGCATAGAGCTTTTTCATAGCATCACTATCTACTCTTGCATAGTATTTGCTTATCATATTCAACCATCTTGAATCTCCATATGGCATCCATGGCTAGTGCTAAAAGCTGAGAGCTACACTCATTTGGGACTTGGAGAGGAGAGGAACAAGGGAGGAGCAACTATGAGCATCTTGATTAGCTATTTCATTCTATGTTTATATGCTTTCTATTTCATGCTTAATATCTCTCTTGATATGCCTGTTTAGGATAATCTTTTGTTGCTAACACTAACGTTTGTTTCTTGTGCTCTTGTGTGTGTTGCCATCAAACAGATTTTCTAATCCTTTTTGCAGAGCATCAGAATGTATGAAGAATTGTTGTATCCTTTTAGAAAGATAGTATCCTTTATTAGTGCCTCTATATTTATTTTAAATGTTGGCTAAGAATGTTCTTATACTTTGAAATTATGCTCATGTTACATTCACAATCAAAGTGTAGGAAAACTTTAATGATGAAATTTATATATCCATGTCATTTCTTATCTAGTTTGGTACATTTGCCTTGGTGGAATGGCTTAATGTGATAACACATTAAAAAGTGGCATACTCTTGAGCTAGGCTTGGCTCATGGTCTAAATCCTTTCAATCTCATTTACATTAATCAATATATGATGGTCAATCCCTATTTGCACCTTTTTTCATATACGTGCTCCCTATTTCAATATATATATGTTAATGTCTAAGTAACATGAGATCAACATAGTTCAATTTTGAGAAGCACGGGAATGGCCCCAAAATTTGAATATTCAAATTCAAATATAACTCTCCCACCACCTTCTACTAGCCATTATGAGTTGAATCAATCCACATATATGTGGCATGTTGTTTTGTCATAATATTTAAAGACATTCTATATACAATTAATTCACATATAAAAGATTAATAATAATAATAATAACAATTATAACACACTTTGATTTCTAATTACATCTACATGACAATGTGAAGCAGAAAAGAATACAATACAATACAAATTGACTTAGTGATAGAAATCCAGCTATGTCTATTCCATTGCCTTTTGCTATCAAGATTCTATTAAAGTGTGCTTAGCTGTGTTTGACAATTTAGATGATCAATACATGATACATAACTCAAAAAGTCTTTACCACAATTGTGAGATAAGAAACTTGTTCAATACCAAATAAAAAATTATGAAAAGAAATAAACTCGTTTATTGGTACACAATAGTGAATCTAAGACTTGTGTCTTCTTAAGAAACTCATGGTTATCCATTGGGGCATGTATACATACTCACAAAATCAAACATGGAATTAAATTATTCTTTTAATCTCTAAGAAAAGTCATATTGTAAACATATCCTCTCTCCTACGATTAGGTACATGCATTGAAAAATAATACATTGCAATGGGAATAAATGAATCATTTTTCTCAAGAAAAGTCATATTGTAAACATATCCTCTCTCCTACGATTAGGTACATGCATTGAAAAATAATACATTGCAATGGGAATAAATGAATCATTTTTCTCAAGAATCCCTAAAATACTATTTAGTGAAATAAGTCTATATTAGAAGATATGGGCATACATAAATGTCCAGTGACAATAAGCTTATATTAGGAAAAAATGCACTTGGCATGCAAAAACCCACAGCAGAATCACAGAGACTATCCTTGGTATAGAATCAGAAAAATTACTTTTTTGGGTGAGTAGTAAATGTTGATGAGAGCATGAGTTCAAAGCACACTCCATAAATTGTATAATGTGGACATTACAAAGCATTAACTCCTCAAAGGGAGCTTAATCTCATTACCATCATAATTTTCACTTGTAAAGCCTGAGTATGCCTATTGTTCACTTGCAACAACACTACAATAATCTTCTTGACTCCTTTTATGAGGAGGTTGAAATTTTTGTTTCCAATACATATTTTTTAGTTGTTAAATCCTTTTTCTTTTCCTGGTTTGTGTATACTCATAGTTTGTGACTGTCTTCTAAGCACAATAAAACTATTGTAGGGATTTGTGAGTGAGCAATTTAGTGAGGTGAGGCAAATGCAGAGTGATAACAATTCTCATTTAATGCGAGCAGCACTTTCTGACTTTTCTGATGATTTACATGGTTTTCTCAATACCTTCGACACCACACTGTATGTTCTTTAATATGCTTCTTATTATGATTTTATTATATTTTCAGTAAAGTTGGGGAAGACATTTGATAGCTTATATATATTCATTTCATGGTAATATGCAGGCGTCAAAAATGGATAAAATACAAAGAACTGCATCAACTGATAGTTCTTTTAGACACTAGCAGCTCAAGGCATGCTCCGTCATTGTTCTTCTATATTATATAGTTGTTGCCTGAAGCATTTAAGTAACAATGCTGATTACTTACATTACTAGTACTAGGGGCAAGGAGAGTTAAGAAGTACTTGTGCATCCCATTTCGTGCCTTCTGTCGACAGAAAAAGATAGACGGGTACACCCTTTCTCACTCTCACACTTCACTCACACCTTTAACTGCTTTCATATTTCTCAAGTGTTTGGTAAAATCTGTTGATTATCTGTTTTTGTTTGTGTTTTCAGGTGCTTCCAGTGTCTGGAACAAGTGAAGCGGGAGTGTTATCTTTTCATGAGCAAGGTCGAACAAATACTTCAGGCAATTATCACTTCAACTCTCCACAACATTATTTTTAAATTTCAACAAATTTTAAAATGGCTATCCAGCTTCATATACTATAATTTATGCATTCATTCATGAAAGAACTGGATTTAGCCATTTCCTCTAGAATACTAACTGAAAGCCACGTTTAATTTATTGATATAATTTTGCAGTCAAGTTCTAAAATGGGGTTTAGTTTAATTGCAGATTGAAGAACAAGTCCTGAGAGCAGGTGGGAGGATGACAAGACGACTATAAATATGCAACGTGAAAGAGGAGATACAGCATGCGTTGCAATTTAGTTCTAAAATGGAGTTTTGTTTAAGATTTTGAAACACTTTTTTAAGTATGTTTTTATGTTTAGTAAGTTGCGTGGCTACAGTCACTGAATGTACTGACAGTTTGACAATATTTAAGAATTAATGGAGGTGTCAGAAAGGAGCGGGGGAAACTATATCTACTTTGCTTGTGGAATGAATTGGAATAGGTTTAATGCTTAAGGTTTTAGCCGCAGGATGTTCAATGTTTGATTTTGTTTGATTTGTATAATGGAAGTGATTGACACACACAATTGTCTCCCTCTCCCTCCTCTTTCTGTATTTTCTTATATCTCTATCTTTCTATCATTTTATCTTTCCATATATCGAGCTCTATATCTCCCTCTCCCTCTTCCTCTATATCTCTCTCTATCTCTTCCTCTCTATTTTTATTTCCCTATCTCTATATTTATCTTTCCCTCTATGTCCCTCCCTTGTTATCAATATGTATCCCTCTTCTTCTCTCTATCTTAAAATCTATCTTTATTTTCCTCTACCTTCCCAATCTCTAGACTTATCTCCCTCTCTATCCATCTACCTCTCTTCGCCTCTCTCTCCAACTCTCCCTCTTCCTAGACCTCTATATCTATTTCTCTTTACCTCTCTATTTCTATTGCTCCATATTTCTTCTTTCATCTCTTTCTACCCCTACATATCTTCCTCTCTCTTTCCCTATATCTCTTTCTACCAATTGACCTTAGTACATAACAAATTATTGAAAAAATATACCATTTTTAAATTTTTTTTCTGAATTGACCTTGCAAACCTCATTACACACCAAGGTGCCAATACTAGTTATATTTTATAAGCATGGGCTTCAAAAAAATTATATATAAAATTCAATATTTCTTAGAAGATAAGCATAGAATGCAATATTGACATATTAGTAATTTTTTTCACTCCTTTTTTTAAATAATTTACTTTTTTTCTTTATTTATACTCTACTTGTTGCTTTAATTGTAAATCTAGTGATTTGTTCATATAAAATTTGTAAATATTAAATATTTTGTCACCATCTTTTACATTATTCTTTTTAAATATATGTAAATTCTATTTATACTTTTATAATGCAATTATAAATATGATGTCTTACATTATAATTAAATTATAAATATTTATTATAAGAGAATATAATATTTATTTTGTCTTATAAAAATTTATATATTATTCTAGAAGGGATTTATCTAAAAATTAAGAGAGCATGCTACCTATGTGTTATTATTAGAGAGAAAGATTTTTCATTTCACTCTAAAAGTGTTGGGTGTTGTTAGATCCATATTTTTCATGACAATCTATGGTGTTAGACCTAGGTTTAAGTGGTCTAACCTTTATGATGGTTCTAACAATGTTTTTAAACACCTTACATGAATAGTCAACTTATTGGCATGCTTGTGTTCAAAAAAGATAATTGTCATTTTTTATTACAAACAATCTATCGTTTCAAATTTAATGACATGACTAGATGACTTGTATATATACAAATAAAATATGATAACTTTTACTCAGTTTTATTTTTAATTCAAGTTGAAATTACAACTCATTGGCCACTTAAATGCTTTCATTCTCAAATCCCTCAATTTTGTTATGATTTATGACTAACGCTTGCCCCACTTTCTTGAGCATAATTAAAAAAAAAGTCATTGTAAATCGAAAGATTTTTTGTTTTTGTTTTTGTGCATTCTTTTGATTTTTAAAATCTCTAGAAAAGAAAAGAAAGATTTTGGAAAAGAATTATCCACATATGAGGTTCTAGGATTGGTGAATGGATTTCAAATATTATTATGTATAGAGTGGGTAATGCTCATGAAATTTGTGACATGCAAAAGAATTGAGAAAACATAAAAATATAAACACAATTTGTAATCAAAGGCATGAGGAGGCTAAGTCATGAGACAAATGAGCCTAAAAAATGCTAAGGTTAAACACTAAATCAAACCTAAAAGAAGCATAAATATTGTGAAGGTATGCAATTTTAAATATTACATTTAAATATGGCATATTTCTTGCAACACATAAGATTCTACCATAATATCTCATACTTATCCTCCTAATGGGTACTTCAATTTGTTTGATTTAAACCCTTAAAAGATGCTTTACAATAGTTAGCATAACAACATATCATAATTGGTGAATGTTTTTGGTTAATCCCTTTTACATCTCTTGCATGCATTATAGATGCTCTTACACTTTTTATGTGGAGGGACTAACTTATAGAGGCCATAAATTATGATATAAGAGGCTAAATGAACCGCCTAAATGTTTTGTTGAATAACTTAGAGAGGTTAATGTTAGCATAACTAGCGTCAATCAATTAAAGCCTATTTTGACAATTTTAGAACAAAAAATGACCTCTATAGCTCAAAATTTATATTTTAGTGTTTTTAACATTAAGATACAAGGTTAAGATAATTTTCTTTGCATTTTTGTAAATATCTATCCTCTTGGTCCCTACACCAATTATTTTTATGCCTACACAAGTTAGTTTGTGGTCAATATGCATCTACTTAATTTTTATCCTTATATCATGTCCACCTAATTTATTGTTGGACATAGCCTATCCTTTGTTCCAATTTCCATTTACCTACTCTTATTTTGCTTGTCCTAATTTATTTTTCTTTTATTCAGATTCTAAATTCACTCCAAAATCCTACCGGTTTTCTATTTCTACGTTGCTATTGAACTTTCCTCTCATTCTACCTCAAATGATGTTCATTAAAAATGTAGATGATAGACAATTTTGTTTTTAAATGATTTGATTCTAAAATAATATTTAGTAACTATTTTTACTTGTGTGTTTTCCTTGCTAATAAGAAGTGTGTATTGAACAAAGAAATGATTGCAAGGGACATAATTTGCACATATCAATTTTAAACGCCATAAATAATTAGTTATTGTTTACAAAATTTACTTTAGCATATTATATCGCAATAAAAACTTGGTGCTTTCACAAATTAAACTCAACCCCATTGACTTGTTAAATGAAATTAAATTATAAATTTATATTAAAAATATAATTTTTTTATAAATAATAAATCTACTATTAACCTAAAGTAATTTTTTTTGAGGTTTATAGAATAGAAATAAGATATACTAGTGAAAAATATTATTTATTAAGAACTTTGATATTCATTAAGTTTCACCATGATCACTTTCATTTAATTTTAAATTATTATGTAATTTAAAAGTAAATCAACAAATTTTCCTTGACCCCTTTTTCTATTTATGAAGCATTTTTATGAGGAAAATTATTTGTACATTCACTCAAAAAGTAGACAGGTAGGAGATGGATGACAATAATGTACATGCCTCTAATTTTTTAACAATTTATTTTGAAATCTCTAATTTAAAATCTAAATAAATTCATTTTTCTACAACCATCAAATGTAAGTTTTTGACATAAATAGAAAAATTATTTATCATTTTTGTGTGTATATGAGTTACAAAATATAGATAAGTTACATACAATTGCTTTAAATGTTTGACTGTAGAACCACTAAATGTCTAAAAAAGATGACTAAAGGTTTATGGTTAAAATAATTATAACAAATAAAATGTCTATTTTTCTATTGTGTTTAGAGTTCAAACTTTCTTAAATTCATTTGGGGCACAACCCTGACCTCATCCATTATGATGTCAGAGCCTATTGTTCAAAATTTCAATCCTATAATGTAAGGAAAAGTCGCTTGTGCCTCTTAAAAGCTTTTGTAGGCTACTTTCTTAATTTTTAATTTGAAGGTAAAAAAGTGGAAATTTTTGGATAAGGTGTTGTATGTTAGGTCTTGGAGACAACTGAGAGAGGGGGGGGTGGGTGAATCAGTTGTCAAATAAATTCAAACGAAACAACTTAACCAACTTTAATGCTTAATACCGGTAAACCAAACTTTTATGCCGGTAGACAGTTTTATCAGTTAATTTCAGTATCGGTAAATATTAATGCATGAAATAGAAAGACAATAACATCCACAACACATAACACCAATATTTATACGTGGAAACCCTATAAGGGGAAAAACCATGGTGGGAAACCTTACCCACAATCAGATGATACTACCGCAGATAGTATGTGTATACAAATGGGGTCTGCACATGTAGAAAGGCCAAGCGCCTAGAGCTCACTACTCAAACACAAATAGGAGTTACACTGACTACAATTGGATGGTTAAATCCAATAAGGATGTACTGCTTAAAATAGCATCTTACTATGTTGGATTCAGTACCGGTGTAGTTCTGTTTGTCTTCACAAAAACCTTTCTTCACCTTCAAATGATGTCTGTGTGTAAAGCCTGCTTATTCTCGCATATATCGAATTATTTCTTCCTTCGCACTCCACAATTGATCTTACAAATAAGATCTTACATTTATATCATAACCTAAGACCAATTTTAGTAGGTCAGCTCTAAAGGATATTACAATAAAATCAATTTACAAATAAAACAATATCCGATGAAATAATCGATTCAACATGTCGGCTTGATGCATTTACAACAATAATAAAACATCTCCATAGCGTGTCGTGCTAATCTAGAATAGATAAGCCTGTCGGTGTATAACCTGGACCTATTTGTCGGTAACAACAAATATGCAAATACGAATATGCCAATGAACAAATCTCCAAGACAAAGTGTCCAAACGATGTTTTCGACATAACCAGGTGTTTTTCATGCCATTCCAAGTGTCGGTGAACATCATATCCTGTCGGTGTACCAGTATCGGTGACTGTGAATAAGTCACTTGTTTGCTGGTGAACATTGTCGATTCTTCAAAGTGCCAGAGTTGATAAGTGATAGTAGGTGTTGACATCAATGACAAAACCATACCAAAATACTAACAATCTCCCCCTTTGGCATTGATGGCAACACAAGATGGAAAAACCATCAAAGTGCCAAACAGAAATGCCAAATACCAAAAACCAACAATCTCCCAAAAAGAGATCATAACCAGAAATCAAAATACAGATATAGAGAGTAATCAGTTTCTCTCAAAATAACAATCTCTCCCCAAGCGATAATGTCTTTTTCCATATTAATCTCTCCCCCTTTGACATCAAATGCCAAAGCCATTACAAAACCAGATTCAAATACAAAATACCAACGAATTCAGTATACCAACTACTCCCCCTTAGAAGTAGCTTTCTCATCAAAGCCGGAGTAAAAGATTTATGTGTTGATTATGTTGGTTGATGACTAACATCAACTATCTAAGTCTCTACCGGTGGGGGTATGACCCCAAGCTGATCTCTGAGATATTCAAAGGTCTCCTTAGGCAGAGGTTTAGTGAAAATATCTGCAATCTGCTCTTTAGTATTCACATAAATTAGTTTTACTTCTTTTGCTTCAACATTCTCTTTCTGAAAATTTAGTTTAATAGAAACATGTTTGGTTTCGGAATGTAATACCGGATTCTTAGATATATCAATTGTTGCAGTGTTATCACAATAGATAGTTATGGGTTCCTTGCATTTTACCTTTATGTCCTTCAACATTTGCTTAAGCCATAATACCTGTGTACAGTTAGTTGTGGTTGCAACATATTCAGATTTTGATGTTGATAAAGATGTACAACTTTGTTTCTTACTCAACCAAGAAATTAATCTGCTGCCAAGAAAAAATGCTCCGTTGGTGGTGCGTTTTCTATCATCCACATCTCTTGCCCAATTTGCATCTGTGTATGCACATAATTCAAAGTTTTCATCTCTAGGATACCATAAACCAAGATTTGTAGTACCTTGTAAGTACCAGAAAATCCTTTTTACTGTTGATTCATGATTTTCTCTAGGATTACCCTGAAATCTTGAAATAATACATACTGCATTCATAATATCAGGTCTTGTTTGTGTCAAATACAGTAAACCTCCTATCATTGATTTGTACCTAGTCGGATTAACAAGTGTAGATTCATCCCTTAGTGATAATTTGTCATTTGTAGTCATAGGTGTGCTTACTGGTTTAGAGTTTTCCATCCCAAATTTCTTTAGTAACTCCTTCAAGTATTTGGATTGACTCAAGAATATACCTTTATCAGTCTGTGAAATCTGCAATCCTAAAAAGAATTTTATCTCTCCAATCATAGACATTTAAAATTCATGTTGCATTTTGATAGAAAAGTCTTTACATAATTCATCTTCTCCTCCAAATATTATATCATCAACAAAAACTTCTATAACCAATATGTCATCATTAGTCACTTTGTAGTATAAGTTGTTGTCAGCATTACCTTTAGAAAATCCAATCTTCAAAAGATACTTATCCAATCTAGCATACCAAGCTCTTGGAGCTTGCTTCAACCCATACAAAGCTTTCCTTAACCTGCAAACCATATCTTTGTTATCTATCAAAGAAAATCCATCAGGTTGTTCAATGTAAACTTCTTCTTCAAGATCTCCATTTAGAAATGCACATTTAATATCCATTTGATATACTTTGTAGTTCTTGTGTACTGCAAAAGCCAAGAATAATCTGACTACCTCAATTCTAGCTACCGATGCAAAGGTTTCATTATAATCAATTCCTTCTTTCTGAGAATATCCCTTACACACTAGTCTTGCTTTATTTTTTATTACCTTACCTTCTTCATTAAGTTTATTTATGAATACCCATTTTGTTCCAATCACATTTTTGTCTTTAGGCCAAGGAACTAATGTACATGTGTTATTTTTCTCAATTTGGTCTAGTTCCTCTTCCATAGCTTTAATCCACAGTTTATCTTCACACGCCTCATTAATTGATGATGGTTCAATTTGATAAATAAGACATACCTCTTCATTTGCCAATCTTTCTCTTGTCATAACTCCTTTATACTTATTTCCAATTATCTGATCTTTAGAGTGATTTAGTCTTACATACCGAGGTGTCTTTGTTTGTTGTTGTTCCTCAGTTATAGTGGAATTTTCAGATGATACCAGTGTAACTGGATCTTCATTCTGTATCGGTGGGTTCAATGTAGATTCATTTGTCAGAATCTCTGTTGTCGGTTCAGAGTCTATATACCTTGAAGTTCCTCTGAATTATTCATCAATCTTCACAAATTTCTACTCTCAACAATTTTCTGCAATCTTTTGTTAAAACATCTGTATGCCTTGATTTAGATGAATAACCAAGAAAAATTCCTTCATCACTTCTAGGATCAATTTTGCCAATATACTCATCTCTTCTAATATAGAATCTACTTCCAAATATTCTAAAATATTTAAGAGTAGGAATAATACCTGTAGACACCCAAAATTGTCCAGTCTAATTAAATAAATATTTTATTTATTTAATTATCTAAGCTTAATTCTTCTATTAATTAAATAAATCTTTATTTATTTAATTAATTCATTTATCCTCTTCTAGCCTTATTTCTCATTTAAATAAATACATTTATTTATTTAAATTATCCTTTTCCTAAATTAAATAAATATCTTATTTATTTAATTATCCTACTTCTTCTATTAATTAAATAAATCTTTATTTATTTAATTAATTCATTAACCTTTTCTACCCATGACACATGTCATTCATCTCTTAATTCATACACTACCTACCCCTTTCATTATTTTATTATTTCTTTTACCTACCCTCTAATCATAGCCGACCTCCTTTTACACCTCTCAATCGTATCCCTCCATTTCATATAGTGTCTTCTATATAAGGAGATGCTTCCTTCATTATCAAACCCTAACTACATGATTAATTTGATTACTTGGCATATGCGATCCTACTTGCAACCACATTCTGTTCTTTGTTGAGCTCTTGTGCACATAAAATCTGAGAGCAAATATCTCAAGCAAGATCAATGGAGATAGGAAGAATGGAGATCAAAACACTATAGGACATGTGATGGTATAATATTTGTGATTTCATTTGATTTGCATTGTCTTAGGTAATCTTCATATGTTATGGTGGATCTTTGTTGTTGTTAGGCTAGGGTTTTGTGGTTGAATTCATTTAGCCTTTCAATATCGTTATTATTGTTATCCATTTTTCACCATATACAATACCACACCATAGTTCATGAGGGGTTTTACCGGTTTCACCTTTGATGTGAACTTTGTTGAATGTGTAGACTGTTGTGCTTACTGCCTCTCTCCAATATACATGTGGTAGATTTGCTTCAAATAACGTACTTCTAGCTGCATCCAAGATAGTTATGTTTTTCCTTTCTACAACCCCATTGTGTTGTGGTGTCTGGGGTGTTGATAACTGTCTTTTGATTCCATTCACTTCACGGAATGCATTAAATTCCTTAGATGTAAATTCTCCTCCTTGATTTGATCTCAGACATTTTATTTTCTTACCAGTTTCATTCTCTACCATTGCTTTGAATAGTTTGAAGTTCCCAAGTGCTTTTGATTTTTCTCCGAGAAAAGTAACCCAACACATTCTAGAATAGTCATCAATGATTAGCATGAAATATCTATCACCTTGTAAACTTTTAGCTCTAGCTGGACCACATAAATTAGTATGAATTAAGTCAAGAGCATTATTGGATTTTTCTGGAATACTTTTAAAAGATGCTCTAACTTGTTTTCCAAATTGACATTCCTTACATATCGGATTGTGAGGTTTAACAATCTTAGGTAAATCTCTAACTACCTTAATAGTACTAATTTTTACCATGCAATCAAAATTTACATGACAAAGTCTCTTATGCCATAGCCAACTTTCATCAATATGTGCAATCAAGCATGTCTTTTCATTGTTATTCAAATGAAATATGTTGCCTCTAGTTTGATTACCGGTTGCAATTTCCAAACCAGTTTTGTTCATAATTTTGCATTTTCCATTCTTGAATTGTAACTAAAATCCTTTTTCAACTAATTGACCAACACTTAAAAGACTATGTTTTAAACCTTCTACATAGTAAACGTTGTCAGTATTATACTTTCCATCAAGAGATATTGTACCTTTTCCTTTGATCAAACAAGCTTTATCATCTCCAAATCTTACTAGACCTCCATTATATTCCTGAAAAGTCAATAATTTGCTTTTATCACCAGTCATATGATGTGAGCATTCTGAATCAATGATCCACTCATCCTTAACTTCAATTTTAGCTACCAAGGCCTATTCTACCGGTTGAACAGTAGGTTCTGGTTGATCTTCTGTTATAGAAACAAAAACCCATCCATTGTCTGTCGGATCTTCATCAAAATCATCAATGACTCCTTCATCAGCTTGTATGTTCTCCTAGCTTCTTCTCTTAGTCTCGCATGTCTATCAGAGCATCTAGAAGCCATGTGACCAATCTTATTATAGTTAAAGCATTTAAAGGGTGCTTTACCTTCATACTTACTTCCAACTGGACCTTTAGGCATTTTTCTTCCAAATAGTGCTTCAAGCTCTTCAAGTTCTTCATTTTCTCTCTTGCTTTCTTCAAGTTCTCTTGCATAAAAGGCTTTTCAATCAGACTTGTCAAATGATGGTGCAGATGATGTTGATGCCTTAAAAGATAAATTTGTCTTTATAGTAGCAACAGGACCAAATTCCTCAATTTCAAAAGCTGAAAGTTTTCCAATCAATGTATCCCTAGTTACTGATGTATTAGGCATTGTTCTTAACTCATTTATAGCAGTAACCTTTATTTTGTATGTTGGTGGCAATCCTCTTAAAACTTTTGAAACAATTTCATCTTCACTTAAGGTTCCTCCACAACATTTAATACCCAAAACAATTTCATTTACCCTTTCCATAAAAGCAGAAATCCTTTCATCTTCTTCCATTTTTTAGATTTTCATACCTGACCCGGAAGCTTTCAAGTTTTGTAATTTTGACTATGGAATCTCCTTCATTCAATGTTTCCTAGTGATCCCAAATAGCTTTAGCAGTTGATCTATCTAATAATCCCATGATTTTCTGATCTGATAATGCGCTCAAAAGTGCTTCTCTAGCTTTGCAATCATTTTCCTCATCTTTTCCTAAGGTAGGTGGATTAGGCTGACCGGGAGTAGGAGCAGTATAGCCATTCTTTGTAACTTCCCAGATGTCCTTTCCAATGCAATTCAAATGTGTCTCCATTCTGATCTTCCATATGCCATAGTTGGTTCCATCAAGTTTAGGACTGTCCTTCCTAAAATAGTTAGTAGACATTGGATCTCCTCAAGCTGTTAAACTTCTGCAAAAGAGGACTAGGCTATGATACCAATTGTTAGGTCCAGGAGACAACTGAGAAGGGGGGTGAATCGGTTGTCAAATAAATTCAAATGAAACAACTTAACCAACTTTAATGCTTAATACCGGTAAACCAAACTTTTATGTCGGTAGATAGTTTTATCAGTTAATTACAATATCGGTAAAAATTAATGCATGAAATAGAAAGACAATAACATCCACAACACATAACACCAATATTTGTACGTGGAAACCCTGTAAGGGGGAAAACCATGGTGGGAAACCTTACCCACAATCAGATGATACTACTGCAGATAGTATGTGTATACAAATGGGGTCTGCACATGCAGAAAGGCCAAGTGCCTAGAGCTCACTGCTCAAACACAAATAGGAGTCACACTGACTACAATTGGATGGTTAAATCCAATAAGGATGTGCTGATCAAAATAGCATCTTACTATGCTGGATTCAGTATTGGTGTAGTTCTGATTGTCTTCACAAAAACCTTGCTTCACCTTCAAATGATGTCTACATGTAAAGCTCTCCTTATTCTCGCATATACCTAATTATTTCTTCCTTCGCATTCCACACTTGATCTTACAAATAAGATCTTATATTTATATCATAACCTGAGACCAATTTTAGTAGGTCATCTCTAAAGGATATTACAATAAAATAAATTTACAAATAAAACAATATCCAATGCAATAATCGATTCAACATGTTGGCTTGATGCATTTACAACATTAATAAAACATCTCCATAGCGTGTCATGCTGATCTGGAATAGATAAGCCTGTCGGTGTATAAACTGGACCTATTTGCCAGTAACAACAAATATGCAAATACGAATATGCCAATGAACAAATCTCCAAGACAAAGTGTCCAAATGATGTTTTCGACATAACCAGGTGTTTTTCATGCCATTCCAAGTGCCGGTGAACATCATATCATGCCGGTGTACCAGATACCGGTGATTGTGCATGTCACTTGTTTGCCGATGAACATTGTTGATTCTTCAAAGTGTCAGAGTTGATAAGTGATAGTAGGTGTTGACATCAATGACAAAACCATACCAAAATACCAATATTGTACACCTTGTATAATGTTTGTAATGTTTTATTTATTATTATGTGTGTAGTGCTCCTAGGGGAACCTAGATGGGCATGCATCACTAGAACTTAACTTTCTTGGGGCCAATTTATGTGTTGTCTGTAACTTTGGGAATAAATTTAATGTGGGTTTGGCATTGGGAAAATGTATTTAATTTAAAATTGAAGAAATATTAATAAAGTAAAAACTTAGTACCCAATATTCAATGAGGGGTCAATGGTTTTGTCAACTCATGATTTTGAGTCATGCAACTTTTCTTGACCACTAGCTATATTTGTGTAAGCTTGATTCTATATAAGCATGCACATATTTAGTGGTTAAGGCTAGTTGGGTGAGTTGGATGTCATTGTATTTAGTCTTGCATGATAGATAGTATTTTTATTTAAATCATTTGATTCTAAAATAATATTTAGTAACTTCTTCCCTTTTGTGTTTTCCTTGCTAATAAGAAGCAAATATTGAACAAAAAAATTATGGCAAGGGACATAATTTGCACATATCAATTTTTAATGTCATAAAAAATTATTTATTGTTTACAATTTTTATTTATTTTTTGATTAGTAATCACTTTTTATTAGAGCTTTGAACCAATGAGGCCACAATTTTGAGGGACCTCATCATAAAATCTTGGGGATCACACAAATTTTAGGATTAACCCCTAAGCTAGTAGAACTTCCTTATCTCTCTGTGCATGCCTTATCTCTCTATTTGATCCCTAGTTATATCTCCGTTCTCACCTTATTTCTTTGTTCTCACCTTATCTCTCTGATCTCACCTTATCTCTGTGTGTATACATATACACATACACACACATACAAACACACACATATACACACATACACACACATACACATACACACACATACGCATATGCATACACACATATATACATACACACATACATACACACATATATACACACATACACATGCACACATGCACATATACATACATCTACGTATTCATGTACATGTATACATCAAAGATACACACATACACACACATACATACATGTACACACATATGTTAGACACAATGCACCACTGAGAGGAGGAGGGGGTGAATCAGTGGTTCTCAAACTTTTCCCTTTACCTATCTCATGTGAGCATACCAGTTTGTGGTTCTAACTCAATGTAGACTTACCAGTTAGTGGGGAGACAAACACATATGCAATCACAAACAAGAGGAATCACATAACACTAGCATGTACGAGGAAAACCCAATATGGGAAAAACCTCGGTGAGTAATGTTATTGGAGTCTACTACTCCAATTTAGCCTCACAATGAAAACTGCTACAAAGTTTAGGGCACCAACCCAAGGAGCACCAACCCCTAACTTTATGCGATATAACCCAAAGGAGTTACAACCCCTGACTTTAGGGCACCTACCCAAGGACCACCAACCCGTGACTTTATGGGCTCCAACCCAAAGGAGCTACAACCCCTGCACCGAGCTACAACTCAGTGTTCTTAAAGTAAACTTCAAATACATAAGTAGTTATCTTATTACAACTGAATCTTGCAACCATTTCATATACCTTACTCTGTTAGTGAGATACCTTCTCTGCAACACCGACTTACTTCTCTCACCTGATGCTTCTTTGTCAGTAAGCCCTACCAATACACCTCTTCTACTCTTCTTCTCTACAGTATCTCCTCCTCGCTTCTCTGCACTTTACTAGTACTAAACTCTACTAGTCCACTGGCTGCTTTCTCTTCAGCACTCTTTACTTTTTGCTCTACCGATATAACCACTACTAATTCTTCTCTTCACTTTCCCTCTTGTCTTAAATACTCTCTAAGCACTTGGTTGGTTTTCTCTCACATCTTGAAGTAAAACTTAGTCACTTCGCAATAGCACAATATATTTCTCCTCTTTAGCAACACCTAACAATGTCTTACGCTCGCATATTTATAGCCTAGGTTTCCCGCCAAAAGACAATTCAAATTTCAGGTAGTTAGGGTTTCTTCACCATCCTCGAGGCAAACCAAATCCAATCAGATCTTGTCCGATCTGATCTTCCAAACTGCCAGCCTGCACAACTCTACCATTTATGCACCTCCTAGATTACGCCTTCCATCTCTAGCAATATGCTTTTTTTCTTATCGACTGGTCTCTTGGTCAAACACCAAGACTTGGTTATGTTATTTCCTTCATCCACCTCGATCTCCTCAATCACTCTTAGTTGGCTCATAGTTGTCCTCCAGACCTCGAGCCACACACCCCTGCAACAGCTCTACAACATGTCCTATGATTTGTGGGACCTTCCATTTATGTCGATCAACCCTGCAACTACCCCATCGGTGTTCATTCCATCCTTATCCAAATGTAGGTTCACCACCTTGACTCCAAGTGGCATCCATGTCGACCATCTGCTAGCTTGGCTCTTCATGTCAGTCCAAATAGGATCACCGACCAAATAATTCTACCAGTTACTCTTCTTTGTCAATATACAAACCCTGTCGGCATCTCACACTCTAGCGGTTAACTCATCATGTCTTCTCTCTGCTGAACTATTTGTGGAACACCTTGATCGATCGTCAAACATGTCTATCTTGAGCCTGCTCATTCCCACAAGGTGGGAGGATATTTGTAACTGCATCCTGCTCATATTATCGATGGACTTACATACCGGTAAACCTTGTTGATGACACTTTGTCTTCAACTATTAGCACACTTCATCTTTAGTCCGGCCATTCTCCTCTGACTGCATCTGATTAGCCTTGCCTTCTCCCTAATCATCTCAGACCATATCACAACCAGTTTGTCAAGATGACAAACACATCACTCTTCTTTTGTACCGACATCTCAACATGTCTTTACCTCTTCTCTCTTATCTCAAAGAATTATGATGAACACTATGCATACCTAGAGATAAGTTCCACTTACTGGTGGACTGACACCTTAACATCTGCATTTTGTAATGTACACATGTGACTCCCTTTTTGTGCAGCATATCTTCAAACAGGCACATGTGATCTGGTGTGGGAACATTCACTGTCAGTCATCTCTTCATATGGTGACTGCATCTTCATTAGGTGGGAGTCCTGTTGTCCGGAAACCTTACAACATAATACCTGGTCATTCTTCTCCTCCAGTGTTGATGTGATTTAGGTAACATTCTGCCTCTTCATCACAAACAACCGCTCAAACACCTTGCCCATCCTTCTTGTACATTGGTCATGACCTTTGCAGGCTAACAACCATTCACTTAGTTGATCTTACTTCTCCATGTTAACACATCACTTACCAGTTGACATCCTTTCCTTACCGGTGCTGCACTGTACCAGTACCGCTCACTTTCCAAACTCATCTTCACAAGTCGGGTACAATCTTGTGTACCAGTGACTCCCAAGGTCATCTTCCTTACCTTACTGGTGTTTTGCAACACAAGGTGATATCCAAGATATCTCAACCTGTAATCCTTCTTGATAGTGTTGCACATACATCTCTCATGTTGGTAGTCATCCCATACCAATTGACATCAATGACAATAGAATAATAACACACGCACATATACGTAACATGTACATACATACATATATACACACATACACATGCATACACATACATACACATGGGCACGCATACACATACATATATGCATTGCATAGACACATGCATACATGACATACATACATACATAACACACACACACATACATATATACATGCATACACGTACACACACACATGCACACACATGTAGAGAGACATACATGATACATACATATACATACATACACATACACGCGCGGGTAAGTGCACAAAGATGGTGGTTAAAAAGAGGGGTATAAGTGGACACTTTTTTTTTGAAATCAGGTGAACCTGAACTTAGAGGTAAAATTTGAAAGTCATCCACTCAAGATATGGAGATAATCAAAGAACAAATATTGTAGTCCTCAGAATCTAGTTTCCAAACTACTAAACGTTTTCAAAATTGGATAATATTAAGGGGGTCAACTCCTTCGCACACAAAAAACTGACCCTGATTTTTTTCTAAAAAACATAACATAGTGTCTGACGTGCGCATCAAAAAAGTCATAGTTAGATTTAGTATTTTACAAATCCTTTGGCAAAAAGACAGTTAAGAGTGAGCAATAGAAGATGTGTATTTTTTTGTAATTTTTTGTTGAGTATTTTATTTTTTATGATTTTTCCAATCGAGCACATCCTGAAAAATTAAGTACCTGTTCATGTGCGAAGCATAAGTTGCACTAAACAAATCGAAAATACAATTTTATTTTTTTTAAATTGTAAAGAATCAAGTGCACTATAATAATATATAATTTTTAAAAAATTTGGATAAGTATATCAAAATTTATTCAAAAAATGGTGCACCTATGTCTGTGAGAACTATGGGGACACTGGTAAAAGAAATTAAATAATAATATGTTATTGTTGTTCAAATTGAAAAAAATTATATGGTTAGAAAGCTCAGAAAATGGGTGAAAATATGGTGGCAATTTTAGAAATACCCACTTGATGAAGTGTAAAACTGATGATGACAAAGTCGATAAACCAAGTTGATAAAATAAAACACGTCAAAAATGAGAGAAATGGAGGGAAATCAAACTTCCAAACCGTATCTTTGTCATCCATGCCTATTTCCAAGCCTAAATAGTCAAAAGCACGTATGGGGTACTTATGGTTTAAAAAGTGCGTACGGGGTACTTATGGTGTAAGTAGCACATACGCGCTCTTTTTACTATAAACAGCACGTATATGCTCTTTTTACTATAAACAACACATACGCACTATTGTATAATATGATATTATATATATAATATGTGTATTCATTTAATATATGTAATGTATAATATGTGTATATACATATTGTGTGTGTGAAAAGTGGACCTATATCTATATCTGGAATACACAACACTTCAATTAAGTCATTAGATGAATGGTTAGGAAATCAATAATCAATGAATAATAAACCATTACAAAGCGATCTATTGCCTTCTAGGAGATGCGAGTTTAGATTGCTCTCAGATTGCTAAGCTATCCAGTGACTAGATAACACCTAAACGAAGGATTTTTAAATCTATATGAGCATGAATATGAGCTAAATGGATGCAAGATTAATCAAACATGATTTAAGTAATATATGAATATTTTAGCTAAATGATTTAACCAATATGAAACAACTAATATACAATATCTCAATGCAAATTCTCAATGAACCTAGAGAAAAAACAACATGATAACAATATATTCTCCATGATTTTTTAATGAGAGATGAGAGCCTGAATTTATAGAAAATTCAAAAAGAAACCAAAGGCTGAGATCAAATGATGATGAGCGGTCAAGATTTTCCAAGAGGAAGCACAATCCAGGTGAATTCATATGATTGGATGATTTTCTCAGTTTTAAAAGAAATTGAACTAAAATTAAGATAAAAAAAAAAAAAAAAAACTTATTTATTCTCTATAACTTGATTAAACTAGACACAATGAGTGAAGATAAAAATCGATCTTGAACTTGATTGATCAAGATACGATGAGCGAAGATAAACTATCCAGCTTGATTAGATGCGATGAAACTAAACACTTGCTTAGATTGAGTGTGATCAAAGATACTCTTTAAACCTTTGATTGAGTTTAAACGAATAATCAGCTTGATAAAAAGTGATGAAACTGATTAACGTTAAAAGATCGATTCAAACAAAGACAATGTTAGGTTGATATGAAGCAATGAAACTGATATGCCCCTAGAGATTGATTCAATTCAGATAATCAAGAGATCTACACTTGATATAAAGTGATGAAGTTGAGATGTCCCTAGAAATAAGAATTTGATTGATTTTCTTTAGTTGAAAAAGGTTTTTTTGCTTGACTTTTGATGAAGATTTGAAAATTTTCTCGACTTTGAAGATGTGAGGCCATAAGGTCACGAGTATGCCCCCTCAGGAGAGAAATCGAAAGATAGCGAGGGTACATAATTATAGGCAATTTCTTTAGCGATGATAATGATTTGAGCATGAAAGTGATTCAGAGGAATATTTGAAGATTAAGCGTGATGAGAAAAGTGAGCACAAATTTGATTTTTAGAATAAATTGAGGTTCAGCATTGATTTACGAGAAATTGAGCGCAAATTGGAGAAAGAGTGAGTTTTTAATGAAAAGCGCTAAGTGGTCCAAATTTGATGAAATTGACTAGCAAAATTATCTCGAATTTTGATTTCAATCCCAAAAATAGAATCAAGATGGGCAAATTAGCTAAGGGTATAATTTCCATGTCCATCGGAGCAAGTTGAAAAATTAGGGTTTTGGCTATATATGGGTAAAAAGTGTCATTTTCAATTCATTTTAACCCTCCAAGTTTGAAAATTCAAAAAGCCTTCTATGAATAAAATGGTTGTCCCTACTCATGAGCATCGATTTGAGTGCCAAAGACAACATAATCAACCTTGACACTATGAGCCAGCGGTAAGTGGTCAATCTTAAGCCTCTTTATGTTCTCAATTTTGAATTTTTTTGTTCATTTTTTATTTTTTGGCATGTTTGAAGTTGACCCTTCTCATTTTGTCATGCAAGATAGGATCTTGTCTCATACAACAAACTGCTGAAGGTTGTTTTGTCATTTTAGGCCATTATATTTGTCGTTCTAACCCCACCCTTCTATCGTACGACAACATGCATAAAAGACCATTTTGTCGTCCGAAGTCTAATCTTTTATCGTATGGGGTTCTTTTGTTGTACGGAGCCCAATCCTGACTCGTACGAGTTGTTGTCCTTCTATGTTTTGTCATTTTGGAAACAGTGAGCATTTTTTAAGGTTGAAACTTGAAATTTCAATTTTGCAATTGACGTAGTTGAATTTGTGTGATGTTTTACTTCTCTTGTAGGCTTATTTGGAATGTTTTATGATGCTTCATTGTTTTGATTTTTGCAGGTTTGATTGCCTCATGTTCTCTTCAGATGTGTTTATCCTCCTACCATGACATTAGTGTGGCAGTTATCAGAGGTTGATCAAGCTCGTATTGATTTGTGTGGCTTGACACACCCTCTTGGTTTACCAAACATCTGTGTGAATCACGGAATGCTCACAGCATTGGTTAAGCGATTCCATTTAGAGCATAATACCTTCCATTTGCTAGTTGGGGAGATGAATATCACTCCCAAGGATGTATATAGGATCCTCTATATCCCTTTTGCTGGGGATAAGGTAGATTACAATGTAGTGTTGCTACTTGGATTACAGGTAGTCAGGCATGTCTTTAGGGATTCTGATATATTGACACGTTCCATCAGTTGGGACATCATGATGAGCAAGTACAGTGAGGAGTTTCCTCTAGCTTGTGTTCTAGTAGGGTTTATCAGTTGTTTTATGATGTCGGATAGGGGACAATAGGGATTACAATGTGGATGGGGTAGGATGCTAGAGAGATTGATGGAGACCCCTCAGAGGCTTGGCTGGGTTTCTTGCATATTAGCCCACATGTATCGTGAGATGCATGAGATTGTGTATAGGGAGGGCAAGAGTATGGCTACAGGTGTTTTGATTTTAAAGGTTTGGGCTTAGGAGCACCTCCCAATTTGTCAACCGATTGTAGATGATAGTGGAGAGTCGGGGAAGAGATCGATGCTTTGCAGCAGGAGGTTTTGCACCAGACCAATCGGGCGGCTTATTACGTTGCAGCTTACAGCGTAGTTGTTTCTGTAGAGCAGCAGGTTGTACCATACTCACAGTATATGGCACGATCAGAGGGAGCTCAGGCACCTCATCAGGATCCCGATCAGTAGGCTCCACCTCCTCCACCAGGAGATGAGGGAGAGGCCGAGAGCTAGATATTATTTTTGTAGCTCTGATATTTATTTTTGTAGACATACCCATTTTTGTAGCCTATACAATTCTTTCTCTGATGGGAGTTTGCATATTTCATTTGACATCATTTTTTACTCTAAGACTTTATACAATATATATATATATATATATACGAGATCGATTTGACTTCATCGTACTTGTGTTGATTCATTTATGAGATGCTTTTATATGTTCTATTCTACATGTATGCATTTCTTTTCAGTATGGATGTAATGCAAATGAATATGGATGTTTATTATTTTTTTTAGTTCTTTTCATATGCAAATAAATGAATGTGAATGAGTAATGAGTAATGCAAATTTTTCATTTTTCTATGCAATGAGATGAATGCAAATGAGTAATAATGAAATGTATAAATCTATATAAGATTCTTATGTATGTAGCTAACATCTCAAAATACAAGTACTCGATCGGAGAAATGATGAAAAGAGACCACTTAGCGAAGAAATGATGATGCTTCCAACTTCTCATTCAGAAGATAAAGAGATCATTGTTATCATGCTAAAATCACTCTAAATTCATGAGATGCAAAATGAAATGCAAGATGATATTCAAAATGCAACCTAAACCTAGTCACTGGATTTTAAAAAAAGCTTAATTTTCATCACTGAGCGTTTTACAACCACAACAGGCAAATTTAGAGTTCCTTGCTTTTCATGTGCAATATTAATTATCTTGTCCACAATGACCCTTTTTTCGTTCATATCCTTGGATAGATTACGCATGGACCCAGATTGCACAATAAAGAAATTCCCTCAAAACAAACAAAGAAATGATGGGAACCTCCCTGTAGCATTCAAATTAGTGGAGTCGAGGTATGTGAGGCGATTTCACCTTAATGTGAAGGCACTTATCATAGACACCCAGCTAATTAGATGTTTTCAAATCATCAGAATCATTCCTACAGCAGAAAACAAAGAAAATATTATTCCCCCAATCCTTGCTCCTCTTAGTCAAGATAGACTTCCTCGAGTTACTCAGAGGGATAATAATAAGTGAAAGCCAATATAAAAGACAACACACAAAGAAAATTTCATGCATATCTCAAATTGTTTAGTGATTGTTTTTCAGTTTTGTTTTGCTTGTGTACTCAGTGATAAAACTCTTCAGTAGTCGGGAGATAGGTGACTGACTCAGAGTGGACTACCGGGTATTACTGACGTAAAGATGACTTAGTTGATACTGCTTAGGACATGTAATGTGCTCTATTGATTAACCTAAGACTAGGACATTGATCATTTTCAATCCATGAGGGTTCAAAAAGAACCAGGATGTCACGAAAGTGACTAAAAGATATGTACAAGAGACAACAAAGAATTTCATGAAAGCGGGAATGCCAATGTTGCGTTGATAGATGGAGTGCTTGAGTACAAGAGGTGCCTGTTAGACAGGTTTTCACCTGCTTGGCAGAGATTCCTTTTTTTTTTTACCAAGGTGCTTGTTTACTAGGTTTTCACCTACTTGGCAGAGATTCCTCTTTATTTTTTTACCAAGGTGCCTGTTTACCAGGTTTTCACCAAGACATTTTCTCTCTTTTTCCTTTTTTTTTTCTTTTTCTTTTTTTTTTTCTTTTTTTGAATTTCTTCAGGACTTTTTCTGATTTTTAGGATTTCTTCAGGACATTTTATGATTTTTAGGATTTCTTCAAGACTTTTTTATGATTTTTTATAATTTCTTTAGGATATTTTAGTTGTATAGGTTGTTGGAGTAGAGAATATTTAGGTGAAGAATCTCTTCAAATGGATGGTGTTGATCGGTTTGCGGAGCTGTTCTCCTTCTGATGTTGAGAGTTGATAGGTACCATAGCCAAAAGTTGTGGTAATGATATAGGGACCTAGCTTGTTGGGTTCAAACTTCTCTTTGTTGTCTCGAAACTGTTGATTTTTAGGATTTTCTCGTAGAACTAGGTCACCAACCTGAAATTCTCTTTGTCATACCTTCTTGTTATATCCTCTAGACATTCTCTTTTGATACACTTTGAGATGATCAAATGCCACTTGTCGATGCTCATCCAGCAATTTGAACTCTTGCAATCTAGATATTCTATAGTCTTCATCAGTAACAAGACCTTGCAAAGAAACTCTTAGAGATGGTATTTCCACCTCAATAGGTAATACTGCTTCAGACCCATAAACCAAAGAAAAAGGTGTATCCCTAGTAGATGTTCTGATGCCCCTTCTATAAGCTCACATGGAAGGATTGAGCTACAGATGCTAGTCCTTTCCAGATTTATTGACTGTAGAGTCGTAAATTGTACGCACTTGCTAGGGTGGTACAATTTCACACCTAGTTTAGCACCCGCCTTGGCGCATTTTGCATTTTGCATTGCATTTCCCTTTAGCACTTAATTATTTAAATTAATTAGGCCTAGGGTTCTATTTTATCATTTCATCATCATTAAGTTGGGCCCTTTTCATTAAAGTGTGCCCCTTTCATTTTATTCTTCCAATACATCATTTAATCAAAAACCCTAATTAGGTCCTATTTTGAACTTGGGGGCTTGATTTCGGGGGTCAAAACATCTCGAAATCAGCTGTAACTTCAAGATTCGCTCTAAAATCATCATATCCGACGGCCCTAAAAATTTGGTGAAAAGTTGTAGGGACCATGGCGCCCGGCATGCACATGGTCCCGGACATTTTTCCTGAAATTTTAGGAGCACGACCCAATCATAAAATAAAGCTTAACCCCAAGAAATTGGTGGGACATTCAATCTCTAGGTCGGCCAAATGTTGAAATTAAGACCTAGGGTTTCATATATAAGAGCTCTCTTTCTTCATTTGAAAGGATCCGAATTTTGGTTTCAGGGACCTTCTAGGCAGCGAAAGAGCAGATCTTTGAAGACTTCAACAACATTCAACATCCATCCATCAAGCATCTATCAATTTCATTCATCCATTTAGGGCTTTGAAGGCATTGAAGAACAATAAGGGATCACCAACTGAAGATTGGCTTGTACCCCTCCCTTGGGGTTGGGTATGATTTCATGTTGTTTTCATGTCTTTGCATAAGCTTCATCATATCATTTGTATTCATGCTTTAGATCACTTTGCATCTTGATTTGGAGCATTTACATTATCATGTACAAGCAATTAGGGTTTACTTTCTAGGTTGCTCTAGTTTGCTTACTTGCATTTTAGGATCTTGCACACACACAAGGTCTGCACACAGTACTTTTACAATACAACTTGGCTATTCGTGGAGGTGGAAATCACCAAAGCGGGGGTTTGACTAAGGCAAAACCCTATATAGCCGCCCACCATACCTTTTCAGATATAAGAGCAGGTTTCGGGATTCGGACGACGCCGCAAGTTGCAGATCCGACGGAAGCAGACGGAGACAGAACAACACACCAAATTTCAGAGCAAGAGACCAAGACAAGGGCGTGGGTCACCCTATTCCTGCCAGGATAGGGGTGCTAGACACCCTGGTCCCTGGGACAGGGGCCCTGGGCGCCCTGGTCCTTCTGTCAGACAGCAGTTTCAGCATTTTTTTGACAGCTTTTCAGGTTGCAAAACAACAGTTTCAGGTGCAGAATCAGGACAGTGGCGCCTACGCCCCCGTCCCGAACATTTTCACTCAGATTTTAGCTCCAGGTATGCATTTGCATTCTTGTCTTGTCCTTGTGTTTACAGCTTTCCATTGTTTAACCTTAATTCTACAATCTTGTTATTAGTTCATACTTGCACTTTGGGATTATTAGTTGAACTTGCATTATTTTATCCATCATTTGCAACAAAGGAATAGAAATCCTAATAGGTAGCCCGTGGCTCTCTCTTCCACAAAAAGAAGTAGCCAATTGTGTGGTACCTCTAGGCTCTTTCGTATTCCACAATGTGTGTCAAAAGGTTGGATTAGGACATGTTTGCTTAGTGTCACTTTTTCCCCCACACATTTTGGTGAACCCGACGTGAATCTTATTATTTCTTTCTCTTGCATTACATTTGTTAGATCTAAATCTAGATTTAGCGTGTTTCATTTTCATTAAAAAAAAAAAGAGAAAAAAAAAAAAAAAGGAGGAAAAGAAAGAGTGTGTTTTGTTTCTTTGCATTGTGTGTTTAAGTTTTATGCAATTTTTATTTCAAAATGTCAGATTTTTATTTGCAAGATGTTCATATTTGTGATGATTATGAGTTAGATGAAGCTTTAGATGAGTTTTTGAAACCTAAAGATACCAAACCTTCATTTTACCAAAAACTCATAAACATTGTTACTATGCCATTTCGTTGTGATGAGAAAGATAAGTCAAATGATTCCTCTCAAGGGTACATTCCTATGAACTCTTCCACTAAATCTAGTAACATGGTTGTTTTCAATGATCCCCTCTATGAAGAGATATCTCCTTTTGAATCAAAAGATAAACCTTTTAATAGATATGATCATGTTTTGTTGGATGATGCCCTTGATGACTTTGTGGCTCCTAAAAAACGCTCCCTTCATGAGGATCCTTTTGTGCAAGAAGATAACATTATCCCTACATTTCCTAGTGATGGCATTTCCTTTTCCAACAAAATTCCCACTAGAGATGATGAATTAATGATAAATGCTTACCCTTCTCCTAAATTTTGTCTTACCCATAAGCATCCCTTAGAGAAAGAAGATGAAATAAAAAGCAATTTCCCTAATTCTCTCTCCCCTAAAGATCATATTGAACATATTTAGAGGAAAGAGGATGAGTTTAACACATCTATTGATGCTCTCCCTCCTAAGGATGAGGAATTAATAAACAATGTTATCTCCCCTCCCGAAATTCACAATACTTCAAACACTCCTTTCAACAACCTCACTATTTGGGATGAACCATTAGAAGAAGGTGTAGATTATTCTCTTCCCCATGAGAGAACCCTAGCCAAAAGGGATGAAATCAAGATTGAAAACTCCCTTGTTAGTTTCTCACCTTCCTTTAATCTCAATCATTCTCCCTCTAAAAATAAAGCATCTCCCTCTCCTCAACTTGGTTCTACTCATAAGGAAACCCTAGTTCAAAACAAGATGGTTAACATCTCTTTCAAAGATCTCAATCTCAAAAGTGAGAATTTAGAGAGTAATTTTGATCCTTCCCCTAGAGAGTTTATTCCCCATGTAGATCCTTTGATGATAGAGGATGATATGACCTTTCCTAGTATTACTCTTCCTACTGGAACATCAATGCTTACCCCTTGTCTCTCTCCTAAAATTGATTTAATTCATGATAAGATTTTAGTGCAAGAGAAGACTATCAATAATTTTTCCAACACTTTTGTTCATTCCTCTAAACCATCCTCAATCAATTTAATACATGTGAATGAAACACCTAACAAACCTCTCTTCACTGTCCAAGGTGCTTGTCCTTCTCAAAATTCTCAACCTTTAAATAAGCCTATCTTAGTGGTTCAAGATGGTTATGCTAATGATTCTTTTTGCACTCCTAAGAAACCTATTATTACTGTGCAAGGAGGTTATTCTACTAAGAGCCCTTATGAGTATGCTAAGCAACTGACTAGAGAGAGTTATCATGCCGTTGCCCATACCTATAACACAAGAAACAATAGGCAACCTAATCCTCCTCCAGTTATCCCAACTTCACTTCCTCCTTCCCAACCTATTCTTCCTCAAGCTCCTTGTATTTCACAAATTTTTAGTAAGGACTATGATCTCATAGAACAACTTAAAGCTACCCCTGCTAAGATATCCCTTTGGGATTTGATCCAAACTTCTTCCGCTCATCATGGAATGTTACAAGATGCCTTGAAAGATTTGAATGTTCCTCCACCTAATACATCTAGTAATATAGTGTCTTTGGTTAACTCTGTGATGAATCCTAAAGCTCAAATTGTGTTTACTCAAGATGAGTTGCCTACTAGCGAAATTCAACATCAATATGATCCCTTGATGATTGTGGCTATCATAAATGACACTGCTATAAGATGAACACTGGTAGATAATGGTTCTGGCCTTAATGTGTGTAGCATTAATCTATTGCATAAGATGAATGTGGATACATCCCTTATTGAGCCTGACTCTCATCCCATTCGAGGCTTTGATAATGTGGCTAAGTCTTCATTAGGTATTATCACCTTACCCATCACAGTGGGACCTGTTACTTTGCCTAATCCTATCCATGTTATGTCAGGAAATCTAACATACAACTTGTTATTAGGGAGACCTTGGATTCACAGTATGCAAGCTGTCCCCTCTACATTGCATAGACAAGTTAAATTTATTTATAATAATAAGACATATACCTTGATAGGTGATACTAATTTTCAAGCTTGTTTGCAAACATCTACTTCCAAAGGGAGTTCTTCTAAGCCTTCCTCTTCTAGTGATGACTCGTTAAACAAGATACCTATGGATGAATCATCACCCTCCGATAATCAAAATTATTTGGATGAGTCTGAAGTTCCTGAAGAAGATTCTTCTCAACTTGAATCTACACATGAAAAGGCTTTTGATCCTGAGAAGGTTCTCGCAGAAGACGATTGGGGATCTCTTGATTTTAATCCCACCTTTGTAGGTGAGTATAGGGTTCCTCCTAGAGAGCTTAAAGTTAAAAAGAAGGAAGAAACTGGAGATCAATCAGTCTTACCTGAAACTATGAGCAATAATTTTGTGGCTGCTTCTCAAACTTCTTCTCCTCACACCTCTAATTCTGAAGAATTTGATTCTTTGTCTTATGAAAAACCACCTTTTCTTTCTGAAATGGCTAATCGTTATGGTCGTGGTTTCCACATTTTGGCTAAGAGTGGCTATAATGGAAATGGTTGTGGTGCAAATGAACAAGGAATTAAAGTTCCTTTAGAACATAACATGCATGAATATTCATTTGGACTTGGATATAATCTTTCTAAGCCCACCAAGGCATCTAAAAGACCATCTCTCAATGTGAATGCTATATTTAGTAGTGATGATGATGATCTCACTTCAACTAAATCATCTTCTACTTCTATCAACTCTCATTCCCCTCATAAGGAAATCTTGGCGATGAACAAATCTCTTTATGACTCCCCTCAAATTTCTAAATCCAGTTATGAATCTTTATCTCCTATTCATCATAAAGTCCTTTCCTCCAGGGATAAGGCTCTAATAGATTACACTCATCTCTCTTCTAAGATTTGTCGTAACTTTCCTTCTTCAATTTTTATCATTTTATACATGTTTTTGATCTTACTTATAGTTGAGCATTTAGCATGTCATATTCAAATACCTCAATCAATCTATCATGCCTTTAAATAACATTAATGGCTATGATGTTGCTCATCATTATGTGACATTGGTAGCTCATTTACTGGGGGCTCATTGTCATTCATGATGGTACAATTTCAAGTGCAATCATATTTTTGAAGCAACATAATAGCCTAATTTTCTATGTTATCTCTTGTTCCTATGGGGACAAGAGTGATTTCATACATCTCTTCTTTTTTATGGTAATAGTATGGAAATATTGATCATCTTTTCTCTAGAATCCTCTTTTCCTAGATATGGGAGAAGATGTGTATTCTCTTTCTTATCCTACCCACTTCTTGTAAGGAGCATTTTACATATACTAATGTCTTGCTCGCATGAACTCATGTGAGTATGTAGTACATTTTTCTTATGTCTAAATCTCTCCCTAGAAGATTGTGTAATTCCTTCTCATTGTCCTTATCCTTGAGAGGCAATGATGTTTCCTTATTTTTATCTAAGGATCCTCTTTTTCCTATTTCGTGGATGGTGTGAACTTTATTACTTGATGTTATTCCTTGTATGCATTTGTTGTTGTTTGTTCAAGGATTCTCTCTTACAAGAGGTGTAAGTCCTTGACTACAACCTCTTTTGCACTTGGTAAAATACATCCATAATGAATTCACTTTCCCAATTGGGTTAAAAAGAGCGTCATCCTTCATTAAGAATCACTTTCACCTCGCAAAAGAAGGAAGTATTGCATTCTTATTCTCTTCTTTGTCTTATTCTAGAAGATGTTATATTTGTCTAAGACAATTCCTCTCAGGGATAGGTGTCTTTTGTACAAAGATCCCTTCTCCTTTAAGGATCTCCTTTACACATACTACAAGATATCCCTTTTCAACTATCTTATCTTTTCTTCTCTTTGCATTTTGTTTCCATTTACATCCTTCATCTTGTGTTAGATAACTCTCAAATCCTCACACCCTTTGTTGTGTTGGAATTGAGATTTAGTCCTCTTTCTTACCAAATGATTCTCCATTAATTTTTGATCTCATATCAAATCTTCTTGTGAGCATTTGTCATCAATATTCTTTAACAATTCGAAGTGGTAAACATGATACCCTGTTTCAACTCACTAAAATTAGCAAGCCGAAACAGGGGGGGGGCATATAGCTACCCTCAAATTTTCATCACCTTCCTTAGTAAGCATTAGGTGTTTTTGTGATCTAACGTGTGTTTTGTAGGGTGCGGTTCCTAACTGTGTACTGCAGATACCGCTGGGGGCTTCGTTCAACAGACTTATGGATATATCCTTTTTCAAATAATGTTTACTTTTTTGTACTTTAGCTTGCATATGCACGTAGTGTTCATATGACCGCTAAAGTGGGAGCTAAATGTAGCGTCGTAAATTGTACGCACTTTCTAGGGTGGTACAATTTCACACCTAGTTTAGCACCCGCCTTGGCGCATTTTGCATTTTGCATTGTATTTCCCTTTAGCACTTAATTAATTAAATTAATTAGGTCTAGGGTTCTATTTTATCATTTCATCATCATTAAGTTGGGCCCTTTTCATTAAAGTGTGCCCCTTTCATTTTATTCTTCCAATACATCATTTAATCAAAAACCCTAATTAGGTCCTATTTTGAACTTGGGGGCTTGATTTCGGGGGTCAAAACATCTCGAAATCAGCTATAACTTCAGGATTCACTCTAAAATCATCATATCCGACGGCCCTGAAAATTTGGTGAAAAGTTGTCGGGACCATGGCGCCCAGCATGCACATGGTCCCGAACATTTTTCTCAAAATTTTAGGAGCACGACCCAATCATAAAATAAAGCTTAACCCCAAGAAATTGGTGGGAAATTCAATCTCTAGGTCGGCCAAAAGTTGAAATTAAGACCTAGGGTTTCATATATAAGAGCTCTCTTTCTTCATTTGAAAGGATCCGAATTTTGGTTTCAGGGACCTTCTAGGTAGCGAAAGAGTAGATCTTTGAAGACTTCAACAACATTCAACATCCATCCATCAAGCATCTATCAATTTCATTCGTCCATTTAGGGCTTTGAAGGCATTGAAGAACAATAAGGGATCACCGACTGAAGATTGGCTTGTGCCCCTTCCTTGGGGTTGGGTATGATTTCATGTTGTTTTCATGTCTTTGCATAAGCTTCATCATATCATTTGTATTCATGCTTTAGATCACTTTGCATCTTGATTTGGAGCATTTACATTATCATGTACAAGTAATTAGGGTTTACTTTCTAGGTTGCTCTAGTTTGCTTACTTGCATTTTAGGATCTTGCACACACACAAGGTCTGCACACACTACTTTTACAATACAACTTGGCTATTCATGGAGGTGGAAATCACCAAAGTGAGGGTTTGACTAAGGCAAAACCCTATATAGCCGCCCACCATACCTTTTCAGATATAAGTGCAGGTTTCGGGATTCGGACAACGCCGCAAGTTGCAAATCCGACGGAAGCAGACGAAGACAGAACAACACACCAAATTTCAGAGCAAGAGACCAAGACAGGGGCGTGGGGCACCCTGGTCCTGCCAGGACAAGGGCGCTGGGTGCCCTGGTCCCTGGGACAGGGGCGCTGGGCACCCTAGTCCTTCTGTCAGACAGCAGTTTCAGCATTTTTCTACAGCTTTTCAGGTTGCAAAACAACAGTTTCAGGTGCAGAATCAGGACAGTGGTGCCCGCGCCCCCGTCCTGAACATTTTCACTCACATTTTAGCTTCGGGTATGCATTTGCATTCTTGTCTTGTCCTTGTGTTTACAGCTTTCCATTGTTTAACCTTAATTCTGCAATCTTGTTATTAGTTCATACTTGCACTTTGGGATTAGTAGTTGAACTTGCATTATTTTATCCATCATTTGCAACAAAGGAATAGAAATCCTAATAGGTAGCCCATGGCTCTCTCTTCCACAAAAAGAAGTTGCCAATTGTGTGATACCTCTAGGCTCTTTCGTATTCCACAATGTGTGTCAAAAGGTTGGATTAGGACATGTTTGCTTAGTGTCACTTTTTCCCTCACACATTGACCTTATTGTGTAAGATAGTCAACATATTCTTGTTAGATGCTTCATCTTGTCCATTACCTTGAGGGTAGTATGCAAATGACCAATGTTGTTTTATTTTGAATTTTTTACAGAGTTCATTTAGATCTTTGTTCTTGAACTATCCTCCATTGTTAGTTATAATGGATGAAGGTATACCATACCTGCAAATGATATAATTAAGAATAAATAGAGCTACTTGTTTGTCGATTGCTTTGATGAGTGGAACCACTTCTACCCACTTAGTGAAATACTCAGTGGTAGTGAAAATAAATTTGTGTCTGTTAGATGATGCATGATATATTTGGCCAATTAGATCAAACGCCCACTGTTGAAAGGGGCAGTGTGTCACAAAGGGTATGAGATCCATTGCTGGAGCATGGATAAGGTGCCCATGCAGTTGACACTTTTCACAAGTTTTTGCAAATTTTATAGCTTCTTTCTCCATGTCTGGCTAGTAGTAGCCAGCCCTTAGTAGTTTTCGTGCTAAAGTTAGACCATTCAAATGGGATCCACAAACACCTTCATGAACCTCAGATAATGTGTGTTGGGACTCCTCAGTTTCTAGACATCTAAGAAAAGTATTATCTAAACCTCGCCTGAATGGGTCGTTATCAATGATGACGTACCGTGACGCATTTCAGATTAGGAACTTATTTCAGGAAAGATTACCAAGGATAACTTGGTCATGCAGGTAAGAGTAAATGTGGCTATAACGAGATGAGTCATGTCCAATAATAGAACAAACTATTTGGGACTCGGGAGAATCATAGGTAGGATAATGTAACTCTTCCACCAGGAATTCAAAGTGAAAATTAGATTCTTGTAGTTGTGGTATAGATGCCAAAGTGGCCATTGCATCCGCTACTCTATTTGTTGATCTAGGGATCTGCTGAAATGATACGAAGGTAAAGTATTTCTTGAGCTCATCAACCATTCTCTTGTCTGATATAGATCATTGATTTGGTTGATAATGAGTTGAGAATATCCATAGATGTTTAATTCAACAATCTTCCACTCGATGGTCAGCTTGATCCCGTTTACTAAAGCTTCATATTCTGCAATGTTGTTTGTGCAAGGGAACAGAAACTTGTAAGCTTTTGGGATTGAATATTTTTGGGGAGTAATAAAAAGTATTCCCGCACCAGAAGCATGTTGAGTGAAAGATCCATCAAAGAACATCTTCCATGATTGTTGAGTAAGGTGCATGATTCATTCATCTAGGAATTCTATATGTAGAGGTTGATTATCTTCAAGTGGAGCATCAGCAAGTTGGTCTCCAATAACCTATCCTTTGATGGCTTTATGTTCCACATATTCAATATCAAATTCCATAAGAACCATGACCCATTTAGCCAGTCTTCCTGTAAGCGTTGCTTTACTGAGAAGATATTTGAGCAGATCAATCTTGGCTACTAGCTTAATAGAGTGTGCTAACATATAGTGCCTTAATTTTTGTGATGCAAAGATCAATGCCAAGCATGCTTTCTCTATTATAGTGTAGTTCATTTCATAAGACACCAATGTTCTGCTGATGTAATAGATAGCTTGTTCCTTTTTATTGTCATCCTGTTGTGCCAGAAGTGTCCCCAATGAAGTATATGTAGCTGATATGTATAGAATCAATGGCTTACCTTGAATTGGTGGCATTAATATGGATGGATTAGAAAGATATTCTTTGATTAGTTTTAAATGTTGTTCACAATCTTTATCCCAGTTGTATTGAACTCTTTTCCTTAATACCTTTGTGAAGGGTTGAGCTTTGTCTGCTAGCTGAGATATAAAATGCCTTATTGACTGAAGATGGCCTTGTAAACTTCTCATTTGACTGATGTTCTTGGGCGGAGGAATTTCCATTATAGCTTGGACCTTTTTAGGGTCAACCTCAGATCCTTTTTTTCAGATTATGCAACCAAGCAATTTTCCTGATGTTACTCCAAATGCACCCTTTTTAGGATTTAACCAGAGCTTGAATCTTTCCATTCTATTTGGTATGAGATCTAGTTCTTGAATATGCATAGATCTCTTCATGGTTTTTACTAGGGTGTCATCAACATAATCTTCCATGTTTTTATGCATCATATCATGAAAGATAGTGGTTACTTCCCTTTGGTAAGTTTCTCCTGCATTCTTTAGCCCAAATGGCATAACATTCCAGTAGAAGGTTCCCCATGCACATGTGAAAGTTATCTTTTCTTAATCTTCAGGCACTATCTTGATCTAATTGTAATAAGAGAATCCATCCATTAATGAATACATATGATATCCAGCAGTCATATCTACTATTATGTCAATGTTGGGCAATGGAAAATCATCTTTCAAACATGCTTTGTTGAGATCCCTGAAGTATGTTCAAACTCTAATAGATTTGTCTGCCTTTGATATAGATACTATGTTTGATATCCATTTCGTGTAGTCTATAGCTCTGATAAATCCAACTTTTAGCAATTTTTCTAGTTCAGCCTTGACTAGCAGTGCCACATGAGGATGCATATTACGGAGTTTTTGCTTGACTAGTTTAACTCCTGGTGTAATAGATAGATGATGCATGATGAGATCAGGATCTAGTCCTGGCATATCTGAGTATGCCCATGCTAAGTTGATCTTCTTTTCTAAAAAAAGGTTGCTGAAATCTTTTAACTCTTCTCCTAATAGTGATTGAGCTAAATGAATGATGTGTGGTGTCTCTTGACTCCCAATGTCCACTGGCTCAGTTGGCTCGATCAATATGGAAGATCTCTCCTGGAAGTGACTTGGCAGTATATCAAGTATCTCACCTTTAGGCACCTTAGAGAGGTTTTCACCTTTAGGTACATCCTTTATTTTCTCTTTTTTAGATTCTGACACCACCACAATATGGTTTTCGCCATCGAGTCTTTTATTTTTATTTTTCTTATTTTAGCGACTAAGATACTTGATATATGTTTCAGTCCTGTTTTCACTCTGTTCATTGGTGGAAGAGTTCATGGGTTCAACTACATTGAGATAATAGGCTAACGTATAGTCATTGGCAAAAGTAGGTAGATTCAAGGGTTGGTTATAAAGAGTACAATCAATTAGTTTAGGATGTTTTAGGGATAAGGTTGGAACAGGCTCAAGGGATTTCACAATACTATCATCATGGCTTTGGACCAACCAGACGAGTTCCAGAAGACTACCTTGCATATGTGTCTCGAGACCAGGTACGACACGGTTATCAAAATTCATGCTAGTATCTATTGGACCTAATCCAACCAACCTACTTCTAGCATAGTCACCTACTTCAAACTGGACTACATACCGTGGTGTGACAGTAATAGGGTTAGCAAACAGTATCTCAACATTCATGAGGGAGTAGTCATAATGCATTGTTGAATAGTTGTTTTTATAAAAAGAGCTCGTGTCTGAGTTATCAGAGTCATAGGATGAAGTTTCTGACTCGTCTTCAAGTGGCTTAGTAAAAGTATATATAGTATATGTAGTCACACAAATCTATCCAGCTTAACTAAATAAATATTCGCTATTTATTTGATTAAAAATCCACTAGCCATTAGTTAATTAAATTAATATTTAATTAATTCATCTCCAAACATTCTTCTATTAATTAAATAAATTATTCAATTTATTTTAATTAATTCATTAAATCAAATTCAAATCAATTAAATAAATAAAATCTATTTATTTAATTAAAATCCCTTTTTCCTCTTTTAAATAAATTAAATAAAACATTTATTTAAATCATTATCCCCCCCCCACTTGCATTTTCCTACAAATGCAACTTGCACACATTTATTGGAATAAATGAATTTTTATTTTAATAAAATCCTATTTTCCCTCACCCAACAAATCCACTCGCAAAATCTAATCCCCTTTCTAGATTCTTCTAACCCCTTCCTAATTAGCCTAATCCATCTCCTAATTATTGTCACATTCCTAAGAAAAATGGAGTCACTTCTCAAAGACTCCAAAGTCTTTGAAAACCATTTAATGTTTTGTGTGTTCAACAAATTAACCCCCAAAGTCTTACAAGACCACTAATGGCTCTTACATAACCATTTATGGCTCTTACATAACTATTTATGGTTATTTCAAACTTGTCCTCCCAAACATTTATTGTTTTGACCATATTCATCCATTTCACATTTGCACAAGAGTTTATCCATTGGATAAAAGCTTTATTCTTTGAATAAAGAGTTTATTCATTCAACCAACCTTGACTTTAACTTCCAAAGTCATGTCAAGCATTTAATGCTTATTCTCTCTCCTCTCAACCTATCTCACATTGACACTTGTCATCCTGGGATTGGGTTGAAAGCCCTCACATGGATTTGAAATCATTCAATCCTGACCCTTATTGAGATTGCTCAATCTCAACCATCCATTGCTCCATTTTTCCTATAAATAGAGCCCATTTCTTCATAATCCAGGTCCTGAAAACTTGTATGCATTTAAGCTATAGGCATTTTAAGAGAGAATTTTAGCATAATCAACTCATATATTGTCATTTTGGATAAAATCAATCATTTTAGTATCAATAGCTTAATATTTGCTTCTTTATTTACATTTAGAGCAACATTTCAATCTCAATCCTCCATAAGCATCCATAGTGCAAAAAGCTGCTGAGAGTTACACTATTTTGGAACTTGGAGAGGAGAGGAACAAGGGAGAAGGAGCTAAGAGCATGCTAAGAGGCATTTGGAGATGCCTCATTATCTTTGTTTCATTAGTTAGAGATATTAGCATGATTTTAGTGTCTCTCTTGATATGCCTATTTAGATTAGTCTTTGATTAAATAACACTAACGGTTTCTTGTGTGTTTTGTGTTGTTTCTCTTAGACTAACCTTGTCCATTTTGTAGGGCATCATTTGGTGAACCCGACGTGAATCCAAGCACCAAAAATATCATTTTTTTTTAAAACTAACATGTTTGAATGTTGAAAATGTCACACAAGTTGTGCTTTGGTGCTATTGAACTTGTTCTAGCGCTATCGACACTTATCCTTTTAGCGCTATTGTTCTTACAATAGCGCTATTGTCTCAAGTTCAGCGCTTTTGGTATCGTTTTGGCGCTTTTGACGTTGTTTTGGCGCTATTAACCCTTTTTCAGCGCTTTTGCCTCTCTGTCTTTTCCCTTCTTTCAGTGCTTTTGAGTTAAATAGCACTTCTGTTCAAACACAGACTAGCGCTATTGTAACAGAATGTCGTAAAAATCACCTTGTAACCAAAAAAATTGAAAATTTTAGGCTTGTGGAAGCCCCCCTTGGACATAGATTTTACTAACAATTTGTTGTTTGTGCAGGTTTAAAACTCACCATAAAAAAATAAAAATAAATAAATTAATTAATTAAAAAAATCACAAACTTGTCTTTTTGGTGCTTTTAAAACTTGAACAAAAACAAATCTTCCTTGTTTTCTAGTTAGACTCACTCGTCTTTTGGTGCATTAAAAATTGAACAAAAGAAACATTTGCTTTCATTGCAAGTTAGGACTCATTTTCTTTTGGGGCTTAAAATCAACAATTTGATTTCCTTGCATCAAACTAAAAAAATTTACAATCCACACTTCAAAATTTTGGTGCAAATAAAATTCACAATCAACTTGTCTCAATTTTGCACAAGCGATTTACTTTATGCAAAACGTGTTTTTTTGTTAAGTTGACCAGGACTTCCCATTCCTAGTTTACAAAATATATTGCCTTTGAAAATTAAAAAGAACATCATGATTTTTGGAGCAACATCTCCAAATAGTTAGACCACATTTGCAATGATGGGTTAAAAAGAACAAGTGTTTTTCGTGTTTGGCATGCTTGTGCAAAAAGTCGGTCGAGTGGTCCTACCTCTAGCACACACTATCCTCTCCCTTGGCTTTCGTGGTCCTAGGTGCAAGAGAAAAGTGTTAGTAACACTCAAATTTTATCTTTTTAAGAGAGGCCTGCCAAGGGATCGATACTCTTGGGAACGACCTCGAGCAGTAAATCCTTCGAGCCACTATAGAAATCAGGTGAGAGCGAAAGCTATAGCCTTGGGTATAGCTGTTTCTATAGTGTAACTGGCCGAAAGGAAAAATGGGCCCCACCACCAGTTACAAGGCTCTTAAGTGAGTCACTACAGAATGAATTTATGTCCAAAAACATCAAACATGACTAAACACCTTTAAGTAGTATCCCACCCATTCTATTGATTGAGGATATTTGCGATATAATTTAGTGCAAGAGCATAGATGGTTTTGGTCCCAAGATACTTACCATACATATTTCCTTGAGTAGAAACATAGCTTTTTGAAAAGTCACTTGTGGCTTGATAAAAGTGGTGACTCCCCCATCATAGGGATCATCTATTTGTTATGCTCATGCAAGACTTAGTATATCACATCCTTACCTGCCACGGTGGGATTCATAAGGTATGTAGTACCAAAGTCAAAGAAATATCAATATGTGGGCTAAATTTATCACAACTGGCCATTTGACCTTAGGGATAAAAAGTGTTTGAAGTGTGTTCGTTTTAAAGACCAAGTGCAAATTGAGCCGACTTCAGGCTTTGGAAATACACCTTAAAATACATCTAAAGGAAGGATCATATACAAGTCCAAGGATTGGGTTGATCTAGACCCATACTCATTTGTGCCTTTTAGGCAACATTCTTGTGTTTGTGTGTTTGCTTTGTTTTCTTGTCAAAGAAAAATCAAAAATCACTTTCAAAACAAAGTATTCATCCAACCAAACATTTTTCAAAACAAACAAACACATCAAAAACAAAGTGCAAACAACAAAGAGACAAATTTTATGACCATTCTTCACATCTTGCGAAAGAAGAAGCATCATCAGAATATCAACTTGACAAGAAGACCATTAAGCTCAAAGGCTTTGATCAAAAAGAGGAAATTCTTCTATATAAATAGACAAATCTTTGTCTCCCATAGAGTTTTTTTGCGTCACATGCGTCTCTACCTTCAAGGCAAAACAAACGAATTTGATTCAGAATCATTGAACCGTGGAGCTTTTATGCAATATAGAGCTCTAAGTTATCACAAAAACCAAGGAGGTAAGATTAATCCCAACTTTTTCCCAAACGTTTGCATCACATACAACACAACTTGAGAAATACCACCAACACCCGAAAGGGAAGAGGTAGAGTTTGTCCCATTTGTAACACAAAGTTTTTATTGAAGTTGAAAAAAAAATTCATCCATTTCATCCATCATCACTTCATCATCAATTCATTCCAAACTCTCAAAACATTAAGAGGTTCTTGTCCCAAAGTTCTCTTTTAGATATTGCTTGAAATCAAAAACTTCACATCACTTTTTAGATTGTTTCTACATCTAGGATAAGCTCATCCTAAGAGACACATCTACGCAGGTTAAAACTAGTTCATGAGTGAATCCTCTCATTATTAGGTAGTTAAATCTGTAACACATCTTAGATTTCTCTACACCTTATCACATCCAACCTTATCAAAACAAACAAGCAATTCAAAGAAGGAATTTCGATTACATCTACCTTAAAAGGTGCTAGAGATCCACATGCAACACAAATCACCAACCATCAATCTCTCATTTCATCAAAAACTCATCATCATCTTCACTCACCTTCAACAAAAGCTTGTAAGCAAAATGGCTCAAACCCGATCACGGTCGAGGCAATGAGAAATAGAAATAGAAGAAGAAGAAGAGGAAAATCTCAATGAGTTTCAAGAGGCACTTGGGGGAAATGCAAATGACAAAAACCCAAGTACTCCTACTCCTGCAACAATAGAAAGGGCTCAGCATAACCCTCTCTTTAACAGACTGTTTGACGAAATACTCAGGAGCAATGCGGATGCTCACTTCTTAAAACTCGCTCAAGAAGGAGAAAAACTCCCCTCTGAATTTGATCTTTCCCAATTAAGAAAAGCCTCGGAAAGACAAAGTCGCCATGAAGAGGAAAGAGGTAGAGATCCCATCAGATATAACATTCCTCGAGGTAACCCACCACCTCCTCCTCCAACTGAAATGGAGATGTTGCGGCAACAAGTCGAGAATCTCGCCCAACAACTTCATAGTGGTGTCAAGACCAACCAATTCTCACTCAATGACATCTGTCCCTATCCTTTTGATAGGAATCTTTATATGTCACCCTTTCCCCGAGGATTCGAAACACCCAAATTTGAAAAATATAGAGGAAAGGGAGATCCCCACGATCATGTTAGAGAATTTCATTCCGCTTGTCTTGAAGTGGCATGTGAAGATACCTACCTAATGCGCCTTTTTCCCCAAAGCTTGGGAGAAACAACCACATCATGGTTTTCCCGACTACTAGGTGGCATTAGAACATTTGAGGAACTCATCCAGAAGTTTCTAGCTCATTACTCTCATAACATTGAACGCGACATTACCATGGCTGATCTATGCAACACTAAACAAAAACCAGGTGAACTATTCTCAGTATTCCTGCAACGATGGCGTCAAATGTCTAGCAGACGTTCTCTTCAGTTACCTGAATGAGAACTAGTGGAAATATTCATTTCCAACTTAAACGAAGAAATGGAATTTCACCTGGATGTCAAAGACACGGACTCTTTTAATGATATGATAACCAAGGGTTTGAAATGTGAAAGGGCACTTATCAAGAAAGGACTCATCAAAATCTTTAATAAACCAAAAGATGGTCCTCGCCCACGCTTCAATAGCGATAAACCAAACTTCTGGAATAAAAACAAGAATATTGTCAATGATGGGGTTGTGGATGCCTGGACTATCCAAAATGCACAACCCGTGGTTCGGTTTGCAGGACAAAATCCTCCACCTCAGAATAACACAAATGTTCCTTCCAATCAAGGTCGCATCACATCTCATGATGAACCTAGACCTCGTCAGCAAAAATAGAAACGAACATACACTCCCTTAGGGGAACCCATTGAAATAGTATTGCGACAACTCATTTCTCAAAATTTGGTCACTCTACCTAAACTATCAAACTATGAGCCTCAAGTCAAACCGGCATGGTGGAGAGATACTGAACACTGTGAATTCCATCAAGGAAGAGGACACAAGACAAGTAATTGTCACCGATTAAAAGATCTTATTCAGGATCTTATTGACCGAGGAGAAATTGAAATTGAAGGACATGACCCAAATACAACCAATAATGATCATCTGATGTTCAAAAATCCACTTCCATCACAAGATCAAAGGGGTCCTTCCACTTCCAGGCGAGGCACTGATACCACAGATTATACGCAGGCTGCGTATAATTACACTGTAAATCATCTATATGATGCCAGTGAACAAGTTGCAACCATAACCTTCAAAAATCCCAACTCAAATTGCAATGTTGTTACACGTCGCAATAAGGTTACCATAAAGGCAGCTCCACAAGGCACCACCTCCATCCCAAAGCAGTACAATCTTGTGGAACAATTAGATAAAATGCCTGCACTTATATCCATTTTAGAGCTATTGCGCCTATCGCCCTCTCATAAAACTATCTTGGATCAAGCACTCCAAGAGGTGTCAATCCCTGCAAATCTGAATACAGACCAATTTCAAGCCATGGTTGGAAGTCTAAAGTCGTCACCTTATCTCACTTTTTCCGAAAGTGACAACTCTTCCTTCCAGCAACCTCATAACGCTTCATTACACATCGAAGGATTTATTAACCAGCATAGGATCAAGCGAGTTTTGATTGATAATGGAGCAGGCCTAAATATTTGTACACTATAGTTGGTCACAGCATTGGGATATGCAGTAGAATCAGTAGATCCTCATAAGAAGATCACAATCAAAGCCTATGACGATGCAGAGCGGTCATCCAAAGGAGCTGTGGTACTACCCATCCGAGTGGGCCCTGTGGTAAAGCACATCATCTGTCAGGTTCTGGACCTTCCTCTGCCTTATAATCTATTGTTAGGAAGACCCTGGATACATGCCATGCAAGCCATTCCATCTACCTACCATCAATGTATCAAGTTCCCACATAACGGTGTAGAGATCACAATCATGGGCGATGTAAATCCCTTTGCGTACTGTCATAATATCAGTCATCAACTAGAGATTACCGTTCCTAATAATAGAGAAGCCATTTCCTCCACATCATATATAAGTCCTGCCTCTCTTGTGAGTTCAAACACCACTATACCAAAGCAAGAAAAGCTTAAAATGAAAATAGCAGAGGAAGGTCCTGGGGAATACAACTTGAGTCAACTCTTTTGTGTGGGACAAATGCCCACTTCTCCTAGAACACATGGTAAACCATAGTAGGTACTCCAGCAACCACTAGTCATGCCAGCATGTGCTTTGACACCTTTCATCCTTGGAAAGAGCCAAGAAGAAGAAACCCAAGAGGAGGACTTAGCGGACTGGATCTATAAAGATCCCATCACCACTGATATAGCACAAATTAGACTTCCTACGGATCAGTATGGCAAAGGCCTCCTCATTATGCAAAGAATGGGATATGATGGTTAGAGTGCTTTGGGATATTGCAAACAAGGACGACATGAACCTCTACTACCAGAATTAAAGCCCAAAGGTAATACAGGCCTAGGCTTTGAAAAAGAGATCTTTCCTAAACTCAAATTCAAAGGAAAACCTAGCAAACCATTATGTCAACCTATTGCAAAGAGGACACCTTTCATTGTCAAAGCAACATCGAGCACCATCATAACTGCCCCACCGAGGCTCAGAATCCCAACACAACCATCACCAATGCCACTCATCCCACCAAACGAACTCATAATCCCATCATCAGCACCATTAGCAGCAGCAACTATATCAGAACCCGCAGTAGCATCTATGGCACCAGCAGTTCCAGCAGAAGCCATTGAGTCAACACTACCGATACTCCCTATACCATATTCTTTAATCCCCATCGACTGTCCTGCAGCACCAATCACTACAAAGGTACATCAACCAATCACACCTGTAGTATTTAACTCCAAAGACATCCCAGTATGGTATAGTAATTGGATGCTGGAAAGTGACTCAGAGACCGACTCACATGAGTGGGAATTTGATTCTGTACAGCTTAACACTTCAAATGAGGAAGATGCATCACTACCTCCACCACGCAAAGACATCCCTGTTTATGGAGAAGCACAGATAAAGACCACATGGGTTCCTAAACTGGAAACATCTTCCATAGACCCTACGTCTCATCCTACACTTGATTCTGACAGGGAAAGTACCATCAACGACCTTCACCATAACATCTTAACCCTCACTAATACATCTGACGCACTTAACCTAATCGATGAAGTAATGCCCATTATCCACCCTAAACTCATCGAATGGAACCAACCAAATCCCCCATGTCTTGACTTCTTCCAAAATGATGAGGCTATCATTGACTTTTTGGAATTAAGGGATAACCTACCAAGCGGGGATCACAAAGCTAGATTCACCATAGAACTTAATAGCGCAGCATACTTCGGGGCGGATGCCAAACCTTTTAGCTACAAAAATATAACAATAAAGAAGGGATCTTCTAGTGAAAACCACACTATGGCACTGTTTGATCCAATAAAAGTAAAAAGAAAGAGCGTATCCAATGGTGAAAACCTCTCTGAGGGGCTTGAGGATGAAGGGTTTGACATTCTCCCTGGTAATGCACAACAGGAACGATCAACGATTCTCATCGAGGAAACCAAAGAATACAATGTGGGGACCCCTGAAAATCCTCACCTCGTACATCTGGCATCTCTTCTCACTCCAGAAGAACAACCTAAGTTTATAGAGTTCTTCTAGAAGCATCAGATCAACTTTGCATGGTCATATGCAGACATGCTTGGGCTTGATCCTGATTTAGTCATGCATCACCTTACCGTAGTAGAAGGAGCCAAACCTATCAAGCAGATGCTTCGTAAGATGCATCCTCAAATTGCAGTACTAGTCAAAACAGAACTCAAGAAACTCCTAGATGTTGGTTTCATTAGACCAATTGATTATGCAGAATGGATCTCCAATATTGTGCCTGTCGGCAAACCAAAAGGGGGCATTCGCATTTGTACTGACTTCAGAGATCTCAATAAAGCCTGTCCTAAGGATGACTTCCCCCTACCAAATATCGACATCATAGTGGATCTGACAGCGGGACATGCCATGCTTTCACTTATGGATGGCTTTTCAAGATACAATCAGATAAAGATCGCACCAGAAGATCAACATAAGACAACCTTCACCTATCCATGGGGCACATATTGCTGGAATGTGATGCATTTCGGTCTCAAGAATGCAGGAGCAACCTATCAAAGAGCAATGACCACAATCTTCCATGACATGATGCATACTATGATGGAAGATTATGTGGATGATTTACTAGCAAAGTCACTCACCAGAGAAGGGCATCTCCACATCTTAGATAAAATCTTTGATAGACTGGAACAATACCATGTTCGACTTAACCCAAAGAAATGTGTCTTTGGAGTAACCTCTGGGAAGCTTCTAGGATACATTATCTCAAGCAAAGGTATTGAGGTCGACCCAGCAAAGGTAAAAGCAATCATGGACATGCCACCACCAAAGAATATCAGTCAGCTAAGGACATTACAAGGGCGACTTCAATCCATCCGAAGATTCATTGCACAATTGGCTGATAAGTGTCACCCATTTACACACCTGCTACACAAGAACATCCGCTTTCAGTGGGATGCCCAATGCCAACAAGCATTTCAGATGCTTAAAGACTATCTCATGAATCCACCATTGCTGATGCCACCAGATCCAAGTAGACCATTGTTACTCTATATCTCAGTAACAAGTACAGCATTGGGTGTACTACTGGCACAACATAATGCAGAAGGAAAAGAGTGTGTTGTTTACTACATCTCTCGCACACTGGTAGGCTATGAACTCAATTACACACCTATTGAGAGAGCTTGCCTAGCAGTAATCTTAGCAACCACTAAACTGAGGCACTATCTGTTAACACACAAAGTACAACTCATTGCAAAGATTGATCCACTCAAGTATTTACTCAGCAAAGCAGCATTGACAGGTCACTTGGCCAAATGGGTGATGATTCTAAGTGAATTTGACATCGAGTATGTAGACCGTAAAGCTATCAAAGGGCAAGTTATTGTAGATCAGTTGGTCGATGCACCCCTCATAGGCGATCATCCTCTTATTTCCAATTTTCTAGATGAAGAGATATTCATGCTCACAACAACACAAACATGGAAGCTATACTTTGATGGTTCATACACTAGACATGGCTTGAGGGCAAGCATCCTATTTATCACACCTCAAGGTGATAGCATCCTGAAGTCTTACAGGCTCACATTTCCATGCACTAACAACATAGCAGAGTATGAGGCCTTGATCACAGGACTCAGGCTAGCCGTCCAATGGAAATTACAAGAACTGCAAGTATATGGTGACTCACAATTGGTCATTCAACAAGCAACCGATGAATATCAGACCAAAGATGATAAACTCATGCCATATGAGCAAATGGTGGACACTCTAAAGACATCATTTACTACTCTCACTTTTGAGCAGATACCAAGAGATCAGAATTGAGCTACTAACACCATGGCTACCATCGCATCTCTCCTAGATCTTCCGCAAAATTCAACAAGCTGTGAGTTCTTGGTAGAACAACTTTGGATCCCCATTTATGATATCCCTGAAGCTGAAATGATATGTCGCCTTGTTGGTTCTGAATCCCCATGGTATGGTGAATTCTACACCTATCTCCACGATCACACCCTTCCTCCCAATCAATCCAATAACCAACGTAAAACCTTCATTCGCCAAACTACTTGATATACCATTATTGTTGAAACCCTATACTGACGCGGTCTTGATGGTACTCTCCTTCGATGTCTGGAACAAGGTGAGATAACAAAGGCTTTGGAAGAAGTCCATGAAGGAATTTGCGGGACTCATTCAAGTGGTCCATCACTCACCAAGAAACTCCTGCGCAATGGATACTATTGGCCATCCATGAAAAAGGATTCCTACTACTTTGTCAGAAAATGCAAGAAATGTCAAGTTCATGGAGACCTGATACATGCACTAGCATAGGAACTACAACCAATCATGACACCATGGCCTTTTTGTCAATGGGGCCTTGACCTTGTGGGTAAAATTCATCCATCTTCATCCAATGGCCACAAATTCATTATTACCACCACCGAATATTTCACAAAGTGGATCGAAGTTGTTCCACTTACCCAGGTCATCAGCAAGCAAATCGCCTCATTCATCCTCAACTACATCATCTACCGGTATGGTGTGCCCATGTCCATCATCACAGATAACGGTCTTCCTTTCAAAAATTGGGATGTCCGCAAACTTTGTGAGAAATTTCATATCCAACATCGCTTTTCCACCCCTATTACCCACAAGGCAATGGTCAGGCTGAAGCATCAAATAAAAACATATTAAGAATCCTCAAGAAGACAGTCAATGATGCTGGCCGTGATTGGCATGTTCAATTGAATCCAGCACTATGGGCATATCGAACTAGCATTTGAACCCCTACAGGCGCAACTCCCTACTCATTGGTCTATGGTGCCAAAGCTATTCTACCTATTGAGGTCAAGATACCATCACTATGGGTTTCCTTGCATAATCTGATAGATGACGAAGCCTATAGAGTATCCTGTCTTCAGGACTTAGAGTTACTTGATGAGAAGCGACAAGCTACATATAATCACCTCAAAGCCTATCAGCAGTGCATGAGAAAAAGCTACAATCACTGAGTTAGACCTCGTACATTTGAGGTAGGTGATCTTGTTCTATGAGAGAATCCTCGCAACTAACCAAACAGAGAACATCAGGGCAAGTTTGAATCAAACTGGCTGGGCCCATATGTTGTCACTGCTGTGTTCGGGACCGGGGCATATCAGTTGGCTACATCAAAAGGAGAACCGCTTGCAGATCCAATCAGCAGCATGCACCTAAAACGGTTTTATACCTAAGCTGTACAGAGCATCAGGCTCCCCTACATACCAGAAAATACCAAAAACATTCAGAAAAATGTCTTGAAGAAAATACAAAAACATTCAAAAAAGTAAAGAAAAATCATGCATCCAAATGGTGAACAACCACTTTGGTGGCACCTTGGGTACGTACGATGGTGAAAACCTGGCAAACAGGTGCCACTCGTAAAGGCTATGGCTCCATTGTCTTTTAGACTTGTTGCGATCACATCTACTTCATACGTACATCCATCCGTCCAAAACCATGGCTTGTTATTCATCTGCAATTAAGAAAGTACTCCATGCATCTTGCATCCCACTTTTTCATAGTCATGTCTAAACTAGGGGCAATGCCCTTAACCTATTGATGGAAGTGGATTCTACATTGTCTTATGATTCATTAAAGTTCTTCATTCCAAACAATCATCAAACTACCAAAAACATTGGAAAATGTCTCACAAAATACCAAAAACATTCAAAACTGTTTCACAAAAATCCAAAAACATTCAAAATGTCTCACAAAATCCAAAAACATTAGAAAATATCAAAAAACAAACAAAAACATGGCAGCACATTGTACATACTCATCCGCGTAGATACCAAACAAACATTGTGATATACTCCACAAAATGACCACTTATCAATCGACCACACAATCACTATCAACACTCAAAACTGTCTTCAAACAAGGATGCATCCTTCCTTACCAAAACAAAGACAAAAGTGACATTTTCTTTGACAAGAAAATTATGTTAAGTTATCAAATACTTGGTTGATTTGTGAGTACAATCATTCGTTTATCTGTATCGAGATCTTTCATCATTTGTTTTGTATCGTTTGCACATTATTTCTGATGAAGTTCTGGGGCATGTACTAATGGTGTCTACGTGGGAAGTTCACCAAGCTATGTGATCTTATGCCAAATGCAGTCATAGATCATTACGTCTTATTGACTATAGCGTATACCTCGACCATATGGGCAGGAACCATTACCAAGGATCCTTAATCTTTATTCTTTATGTATATACTGTTTGTTTGTAGGTACAATGCTCTTTCTTTGGTTCCTCCTACCTCATCCAAACTGGATAAAGTTTTTATCTCTTAGTATGGTATGCACTTGTCTCAGGATATGATCGGCCTAAGATCAAGGAGGACAATCCAAGTCATGCATGAATAGAGATAATCCTTGTCTGTTCCGCAAGCAATACTCTGGTCGACTTGACCCTTATATCAAGTCGTTTGTATTAACTTGCTATATAAAATCCATGTAAGGAATACTCAGGTCATCTTGAATCATTATGTCAAGATGCTTGTATTCTCTTCCAACATTTTAAAGCTCAATGATGAAAATAGAGCACTATGGATCGTCATCTCATCTCATCTGTATATATTGCATTTCGTTGCATTCCACCCATCCATACATTCATAATAGTTGCATATCATGCATACATAGTCATAATAATGCATACTCTATTTTCCTCTTTTTCCATAGGAATGAGTCATAGGTTCTCCATTTCTTCTATCTAACATCAAACCCCCCCCCTCACCCTCCCCATCTCGATAATCAGCATCACATACCCTACATCATTTCTCAATCAACCCAATCAAGCCACGTTCATCACCATCCATCTCTAACTAGGAGGGATTATGTTTCCTATCCTCATTCATCCACACAATCAAGCAAGTTACTCTGTCTACATAGATACCTTGACTCACACACACCTAGACTATCAACAGATACTCTGATCAAGTATCTTCGGGTCTCAACAGGTAATCGATTATGGTAATCATAGACTACATCAGGCATTTATCATAATGACCTAGTCTCAACGGGGCTGCCATGATTCCCCACAACCATCCATCACACGCACACACTATCAATTGATCAACCAATCAAACACAATCACATTAGACAATTACATCAATTGTCTACGTCTCAATGAGTATTTTGCTTCATATACCTTGACTTCATCGGGCAATTACATCAATTGTCTAAGTCACATCAAGTCACTTTGATTCACTTACTCAGACTTTATCATGTACAAGCGACCAACTGACATCAACTGTCACTCTTTGACTTGATCGGGGCAATTAAACCGATTGCACCAGATTGTCCAACCAATTTTGATCAATTGTATAGAATCAATCCAAACCCCACACTACATCTGCTATGTATCTCTTGCATGACCTCAGGGTACTCGCTGACTTGTTGTTTCTCCGTATTCACTCTATTTTTCTTCCATTCTTTCACCGTTGTTGCTAATTTCTTCTATTCTACCTCCCCTCCACTTCTCATTCTTTTTCGAGAGATTGCTCGATTTTTTCAAAAAAATTCGGCCCATCTCTCGAGGGGGCATACCACCCATTAAATTTACATTTTATGGGGCATTTCTTCACACCAATTTTTCTTTCTTTGAAACGACGTGATAAACTGCACCATCTCAAAGAGGGGCAAATGTAGTTACACAAATCTATCCAGCTTAACTAAATAAATATTCACTATTTATTTGATTAAAAATCCACTAACCATCAGTTAATTAAATTAATATTTAATTAATTCATCTCCAAACATTCTTCTATTAATTAAATAAAGTATTCAATTTATTTTAATTAATTCATTAAATCAAATTCAAATCAATTAAATAAATAAAATCTATTTATTTAATTAAAATCCCTTTTTCCTCTTTTAAATAAATTAAATAAAACATTTATTTAAATCATTATCCCCCCCCCCCACTTGCATTTTCCTACAAATGCAACTTGCACACATTTATTGGAATAAATGAATTTTTATTTTAATAAAATCCTATTTTCCCTCACCCACCAAATCCACTTGCAAAATCTAATCCCCTTTCTAGATTCTTCTAACCCCTTCCGAATTAGCCTAATCCATCTCCTAATTATTGTCACATTCCTAAGCAAAATGGAGTCACTTCTCAAAGACTCCAAAGTCTTTGAAAACCATTTAATGCTTTGTGTGTTCAACAAATTAACCCCCAAAGTCTTCCAAGACTACTAATGGCTCTTACATAACCATTTATGGCTCTTACATAACCATTTATGGTTATTTCAAACTTGTCCTCCCAAACATTTATTGTTTTGACCATATTCATCCATTTCACATTTGCACAAGAGTTTATCCATTGGATAAAAGCTTTATTCTTTGAATAAAGAGTTTATTCATTCAACCAACCTTGACTTTAACTTCCAAAGTCATGTCAAGCATTTAATGCTTATTCTCTCTCCTCTCAACCTATCTCACATTGACACTTGTCATCCTGGGATTGGGTTGAAAGCCCTCACATGGATTTGAAATCATTCAATCCTGACCCTTGTTGAGATTGCTCAATCTCAACCATCCATTGCTCCATTTTTCCTATAAATAGAGCCCATTTCTTCATAATCCAGATCCTGAAAACTTGTATGCATTTAAGCTATAGGCATTTTAAGAGAGCATTTTAGCATAATTAACTCATATATTGTCATTTTGGATAAAATCAATCATTTTAGTATCAATAGCTTAATATTTGCTTCTTTATTTACATTTAGAGCAACATTTCAATCTCAATCCTCCATAAGCAACCATAGTGCAAAAAGCTGCTGAGAGCTACACTATTTTGGAACTTGGAGAGGAGAGGAACAAGGGAGAAGGAGCTAAGAGCATGCTAAGAGGCATTTGGAGATGCCTCATTATCTTTGTTTCATTAGTTAGAGATATTAGCATGATTTTAGTGTCTCTCTTGATATGCTTGTTTAGATTAGTCTTTGATTAAATAACACTAATGGTTTCTTGTGTGTTTTGTGTTGTTTCTCTTAGACTAACCTTGTCCATTTTGCAGGGCATCAGTATCAATATCCACATCTTTGATGCTGCAAGTTCCTTCATGATTTGGTTCATTGATTGCCTGTATTTGACACATTTGTGGACATAACCTTGATGGTTCTATTAATCCTTGTTGTCTATTCCATTCAGCTTCCTCTGGACTGATGACTAGTTCTATTTATGTAGCTTCTAATTCTTCTTTTGTAGTTTTGTACCTGATTTGTCCTATCTCATTAGAGGGAGAGTTATTAGGTGAAGAAATTGCTTGTGTTCATTCTTCCTCTAGCTGTTGTTCATAGTCTTCTTGTCTTTTTAGTCTGATTTCTTTCATTTCTCTTTGCATTCTTAGGCATATCATCTCTTGTGCATCATCTATGATATCACTGGATTCTTCAGGGGTTTCTGTAGTAGATGTATCTGAGAGGTGGTCAGGACCCCATTCATACTCATTTGAATCAGTTTTTGAATCATCTAGTTGTCATCTGCCAGTATATGTGACTGAAGATTTCAGTGGTGCAAACAATTCTTTGATTCTGTATACTTCATCTCTCATATCCTCTGGGACTTCTACTTCTTGTGGCATTACAGCTAATATAATTGGAACTTGATTCCCATCTATTTCCTCTCTTTGGGTTGGCAATTATTTTTGTTCATCGTCGCACTCTTCCTAAGTTTGTTGAGTATTAATTTCTTGTGTTGTTAAAGGTAGTGCCTTTTTCTTCCACTTAAGTTGATGGTGGGACATGTGCTTTTGCTCTGATGACTTTCTTATATCATATCCCAGTCCAGCTTTATCATTGGCAGACTTAGTTTGTAATTGAATAGGTTCAACAATACCTTTTTGATGCTTTCCTGGAGGACCGGTACCTAAATATCCCATGTGTTGAAGCATCTTATAGCTTGGACCATATTGTGTCGAAGAAATCTCACAATGTCGTATTTATTTGTTTAAGCTATCTTCTTTGAAAAGCGATTTGAGAACATCATCCTATTCTATTTCATCTGCAAGGGAAGTAGAGGACTGTATAAATAGACCATCATAAATGACTTTTGGACTTGAAGTTTGTGGCTTCATAACCTCTTATGTTTTTCTTGACTATCTTGGTGATGAAGGAAGAGACATTGGTGAGAGTATAGGCTCTATTTGGTAGCCATATATGCCAATGTTTGTGATTTTCAATTTATTTTCTAAATCTTTCAGCAAAAAATCCAAACTTTCAGCTGTACAGGTTGCTCTATTATGAGGAACAAAAGCATCAGCACTCTGTGTTAATGCATTGCAAGTATAGCTTGTATCGGCAGGAATACGGACTTTAACTCCATTATAAGGAAATTTTAAGCATTGATGATACGTAGATGGTACTGCTTTCATTTCATAAATCCATGGCCTGCCTAGTAAGATGTTGTATGAAAGATGAAGATCAAGGACCTAAAAAATGGCATCTCTTTCTACAAGTCCTACCCTAATTGGTAATAATACCAAACCCTTAGAAGTTATTTCTTCTTCATCATAAGCCTTGATTGTTATTTTCTTTGTTGGATCAATAACATTTTCAAAAAATCCCAGTTGTGCCAGTAGAATGTAGGTATAAATATTCAACCCAACGTCTCCATCTATCAAAACATGTCTAACGCGGTGTTTATGGATCATAGCTTCAATGTGTAATGGTTGGTTATGTGGGTGACTCAGTGAGTTATCATCTTATTCAGAGAAAGTGAGGTAATGGGTTGAAGTCAGGTGACCCACCATAGATTGAAATCGATCTACGTCTAAATCTTTAGGGGCACTGGTGCAAACAATTCTCTGATTTTATAAACTTCATCTTGTTGGGAAATGCACACTCCAATGAGATATTGTAGGTGATTGAAGGTTTTGTCATTGATGGCAACCTTACAATCTTATGACACCGGCAAGAAAATTTATCGGCACTAGCAAGGTTAGACTCTACACCAGCACATATACCACTGACAGTGAAAGGAAGTATACCGGCACAGAAGCTAATAGGAATTTTGTTTATAATATATTTTGTAAATTATTATAAAAATCATTGTAAGCTGACTTGGCAAGTTGTAAAATGACTCATATATATAAGAGATCATTGTAGAACATTTTAGAGATGATGGATGGAAGAAATTAGGCAAAATAAGGTAGACCTATTATGCGAATTATAGGTTAAGGGTTTATGTATGAAGTAGAGCTATAAACCAGTACTGGATCTGGCATAGTAGCTACTATTTTGAAGTAGTACAAGACATTGGATTTATATAATACATTTTGTAAGTCAGTGAGACTTCCCATTTTGTAATTGAGCAGTGAGCTCTAGGCACTTGGCCTTCCTGCATGTGTAGGTCCCTATTGTAGCAGAAATATTCTCTTATTGGCCAGTAAGTGAATATTGTGGGTCACAAATCCCACTGAGGCTTTTCCCACACCGGGTTTCCTCTTTAAACTACTATGTTATGGTGTGTTTTTCATGTGGTTGTTTCTATCTCTATTTATTGCATTAATTTTTGTTTACTGGTATACAGTATTGATATGCTTTACATGTTTTAAGTTAAGAAAACCGTATTACAGGTTAGATACCGATTCACACCCCCCCCCCTCTCAGTATCTTTGGGAATCCTAACAATTGGTATCAGAGCTTGGTCCTCTATTTTCAAAAGCCTAACATCTTGAGGAAGATCTTGACACCAGTAGAGATGGAAAACTTGATGAAGCAATTAGAAGCAGCTCTCTCAGACTATGATGCAGAAAAGTTGAAAAATATCAAACTTGAAGATGATCTAAAAGTTGCACAGGATATTATTCAAGCACTTCAAGAAAATCTTACCATTGCAAGAAACAAGAGAAGAGAACTTTGTGAAAAGATACAAAATGAGAATGATAAAAAGGTAACTCTTAGTGACCTGATAAACAAGCTGAAACAAGATAACATGACAACAAAGAATGAGATGCAGGATATGACTATGAGATTTTGTAAGGAAATTGAAGATAGGAAGAAAAATGAAGAAGATTTGACTAGAAGACTAAGTGATGCTGCAAATGAGAACACAAGACTTAGCTATGAAAATGATATGTTGAAGACAGATTTGATGCATACACAGAATGACTCAAATGAACTTATGAGACAGAAAGAAATCTTGGTAAGAGAACTAGATACTGCAAATCAGCACAAAGAAAAATTCAAGAAAAGCTCAGAAGAACTTGGTGACTTGTTGAAAAATCAAAAACCTAATGGTGACACTTGTGTACTTGGCTTTGAAGCTGGTGAAAGCTCCAGTACTACAAACACACAGGATCATAGAAAACCAGTAAGATAACCTACTGCTTATAAATTTAATGGCAAATGCTTTAACTATAACAAGTATGGTCATAGAGCAAATCAATGTAGATCTAGAAATTATCAGAATACCAATACACCCACCAGTCAATGTTCAAAATGCAACAAAGTTGGTCATAATTCAAAAAATTGTAGAATGAATGTAAGATGTTATGTTTGTGGAAGATTTGGACATCTATCTGATCAATGTAGAACACAAACTAACATAGGATATGGGACAGCTATTCAGAAAAATAATATGACTTGTTATGCCTGTAACAAGATTGGACATATTGTAAATTTTTGTAGAAGCAAGTCCTCACCGATAAATAACAAAGGTCCTAGTTTGAAAGGTAAAGAAAAAGTTGAAGAAGTAAAGCAAGAATTCTCAAAACAATGGATCAGGAAATTAGAACTAAATGGTGATAGGAATACTCCTCCATCGGCAGAACAGAGTAACAGTCCACCAACAGGAGACTCTTCATCTAACTGAAGAAAATTCCTTTGAGGGTTTGGCAATCAAATGTGAAACGTGCTATTATTCCCTCGGTTGATGGTGAGAAGTTGAAATTACTTCTATACCGGCAGATAAGTTAAGTCATTACTTAATCGGCAAGCATTAAATGTGGTGGTTGGCAAAATTAACATTATAAAACAAGTGTTTTGGCTCCATTTTTATTTCACCGAGCATTCAAACCTTCGAGAGCGCAAAAATTCCTGAGCAAAGGCATTCTGAGAAAAGAACTAAAGCAATTCAGCAAGCAATCATTCCTAAGGCAAATAAAGGTATTTATAATCATGGCTTCTTCATCTATTCCTGAATTCATAGAAAACCCTACTGTAGTTGAAGTGATTTAACGCCCTAGACTCGTATTTTAGTTAGTTCCCAAAATTGCCAAAAAAGATGATAATGTTGGTGCATTTTCTCAAATCCCTAAAGGAGTAGTTTTTGCTGAAGACCCTAGAATGTACATTCATTGTCACATAGATGAATTAGGTAATGAGGAAATCAAGAATATGTATAAATCAATAATTTTTTATGAATCCGGTAATGTTAAATTTGAACACAAGATAGTAGAAACCTTAGGTTTCACTGAAATCTTCAGTATCCCGGATTTTCCTAAGGATGTTATAAGGATAGTACTAAGTAGGGTACATGGTGCATTCTTCTGGTTGGACTCAATTCACAAAATCACTAAAGAGGCAGTAAAGGTTGTGATAGGGTTACCCTCCACCGGTAACAGACCTGATTAAACAAAGAAGGTCTCAAATGACCTAGTGATTAACCTAACAGGTGCGACATCTAATAAGAGATCTTTAAGAGTAAATGATGTAACAGATATCAATATCAGATTCATCAGTATGATCTTAGGCTACAAAACTACACATGCAAATAGGTTAAACTCAGTCTCTAGCCTATGCATAAAGAGTGCCTATGACATGATTAAAGATAATGCAAAAATAGATGTGTGTGAATGGCTTAAAGATGAACTAATTGACAATCTAGGAAAGATAAAGAAAGACAAAAAGGGGACATTCAGATTTGGAAACCTACTTGTCTGTCTAATGCTACACATAACAAAACAAGTGCCCGGTATCGATAATAGAAATATTGGTTTTGATATACCGGTAGGCAAACAGTTGTCAGATTTACTAAACAACATGGGAGAAAACAGAGAAAAGAATATAAATGAGTATTTTCAGGCATTAAAGGCCCGGATGAAGACCAGAGTCAGATTGTCACAAGAAATTGTAAACAAGTATAAGGATGAAATCTGTTTTGTTATCAAGAAGGATGAAATTTGGATGGAGGCAGTTATCCCAAGAACCATTTGGGTTACTGAAATGGGGTATGAAACTAATGACCACATAATAGAAACATATGCAAAAGCCCTCCTAGAAGCACCTAAGGAACCTAAAGAAGAGGTATTTGGCAGTGCTGAGACTATTGAAAATCAAATTCAATCAAAGAAAAGGGTTAAGAAGGTGGAAGCAACAGTTAGAAGAGGATCTAGGCAAGAAAAAAATATCAAGGAAGATGTACTTAAATAAACTGGTATTACTGAAGATGAGTTAGAAGCACTTCAACCGGAAACTCACCTTTCACCCATTGGAAATTCTTCAGAAAGTGATATACCAGCTGCATTCAAAAGAGTTGTGAGAAAAAGGAAACCTTCACCAGTATCCACACCTTCTCCTAAAATAACCAAACAAAAACAACAAGCAGTAAGGCCCCCAGCTAGGAAATTAACTCCAAAGAAGAAGTTAAACCCTAAGAAGAAAACTCAACAAACCATTGCTCCAATTGACAAACTTCTCAATGAAATAGCAAAGGATGGAAAGCTGAAAAACATCAACAAATTATATGACTCATTATCAGTTGATGACAAGGAGAAAGTTGAAAATAGTGTAATCCTACACTTGGACATTTACAAGAAATTTTTGATGCAAGTTGTCGATGAAATACCGGGAGAACTATACAAAAGACTTGAAGCTAGAAGGCAAGCTATTGTTGAGCTTGATAAGAAAATAAAAGTTGAAAAACTACTTGTTGTATATCTTGTCAACTCACCACAAGAGATAGATGAACTGATCTCTGTGGCTAACTGGTCAGTATTTTCAACTACACACCAGCATGTAGCACTTATGGTTGGTAGAGTGAATGAGGTTGCAGAGGAAATAGCTAATGCATGGGACATATTCCTTGTAGAGAAGGAAAAGCAGGAAGAATATCGAAACCCCAAACCCATCAAAGTATATCAAAAGGATAAGGATAAGGGAAAAGGTAAGGTTGGTGGACCACCTAGCATAAAAATAACAGATAACTTATCTCCACTACCTCTAGATACTCCACTGGTAGTTACCACTGACAATCAACCGATTAGTGAGAGTATGGACATACCACAAGAGGACACAAATCCTAATTCTGAGGTGTTATATATAATGAATATTGACACTCAGAAAGTCAATATTGTGGTAGATAAGGATTCAACAGTGAAAATAGATATGGCAAATGAACCACCGACAACAGATAGAATAGAAGGTAAACCGACAGGTGACAACATTGAGCAATAGGCTCACTCAGAGCAATAGGCTCCCTCAGAGCAACAGGTTCATACAAAGACAGTGCCACTGACATCAGCTGAGCAATCCAAACCTTTGCTTAAAGAAATGCAAACACAAACTGACCTACCAGAGGTCACCATAAGCAAAGAAATTGCTCCCACTGGTGGAATACAGATTGTTGGCTCTTCCAATGCAGAATTCAAACCAACAAATGTGACAGAAGTTCTTTTGGATTCTATCAAGAAGATAACAGAGTGTAGCTCACAAGCATACAAAGCAATTGATGACACAATTCCAATTTTGAAATTGATAGCACCTAAGTGTAATGTAGATAATAAAGATTATTTGAATCAACTTGAAACATTGTATAAGTATATTACTGACAACATTGTGACAGCTGAAAAAATAAAAGAGGAAGCATTCAAGGAGAGACTAGAGAAGGAAAAACACAAATTCTTTTAAGAAGAAATAAAGAAGTGTACAAGACAATTTGACACTCTTTTACCGAAACTGTGTAGTACATTGAAGGAATTTAAAACTTTGTATAGGGATACATGTAAAACTAACTTTTTGACAATAGATATAGACCAGAAGATCAGCAAGATACAGGAAGAAATAAATCAACTAGCTGATAATTTCATTAATTCATCTAAACCACTATCAGTTTTTGAGCAAACAATAATAGGTTTTGAGGAGGAACTTCTAAAGTTGGAAAGAGAAAAGGAAAGAATAAAAGGAAAGGCTAAAGATCTAAAATGGAGACTTAGTCCAAAATTGGACTACCTCACCTCCTTAAGAAAAGAAATATCTGATGCTTTAATTCAAGGATAGAAAACACCAGCAGAGCAAATGCAACACCTCACCGATACAGTTCAAAGGTCAGAGGCCGCATTAAAAGACAGCAAAAAGTTCATTGAGAGCCTAAATCTGGTTTTGGCATATCTTTTTTAGATTGTAACCAACTAGTTACAAGGATGAAACTAGAAACCACACTCAATTGACACTTTGACAACCTTTGTCATTGATGCCAAAGGGGGAGTAGTGGAATGAGAAAAATAATCAGCAAATGACTCATCAACTTAGGGGGAGCACACATTCTTTTGGTAGCACACATTCTTTTTTGGTACACAATTTTTGGTAAGACAATTCTAGCAAATTCTTTTTGGATGACAATTTTTGGTAAGACAATTCCAGCAGATTCTTTTTGGATGACAATTTTTGGATTTTTCTCATGAGTGTTGCCATCAATCCCAAAGGGGGAGATTGTTGGCAAATGCACACTCCAATGAGATATTGTAGGTGATTGAAGGTTTTGTCATTTATGGCAACTTTACAATCCTATGACACCGGCAAGACAATTTACTGACACATAGACCACCAGCAGTGAAAGGAAGTATACTAGCATAGAAGCCGACAAGAATTTTGTTTATAATATATTTTGTAAATTATTGTAAAAATAATTTTAAGTTGACTTGGCAAGTTGTAAAATGACTCATATATATAAGAGATCATTGTAGAACATTTTAGAGATGATGGATGGAAGAAATTAGGCGAAATAAGGTAGACCTATTATGTGAATTATAGGTTAAGGGTTTATGTATGAAGCAGAGCTATAAACCGGTATTGGATCTGGCATAGTAGATGCTATTTTGAAGCAGTACAAGATGTTGGATTTATATAATCCATTTTGTAAGTCAGTGAGACTTCCCATTTTGTAATTGAGCAGTGAGCTCTAGGCACTTGGCCTTCCTACATGTGCAGGCCCCTATTGTAGTAGTAATATTCTCTTATTGGCCAGTAAGTGAATATTGTGGGTCACAAATCCCACCGAGTTTTTTCCCACACCGAGTTTCCTCATTAAACTATTGTGTTATGGTGTGTTTTTCATGTGGTTGTTGCTATCTCTATTTATTGCATTAATTTATGTTTACCGATATACAATATTGATATGCTTTACATGTTTTAAGTTAAGAAAATCTTATTACTAGTTAGATACTGATTCACCCCCCCCCCTCTCAGTATCTTTGGGAATCCTAACACATCTCTCATATCCTCTGGGACTTCTACTTCCTGTGGTACTATAGCTGATATAATTGGAACTTTATTACCATTTGTTTCCTCTCTTTGGGTTGGCAATTCTTTTTGTTCATCGCCGCACTCTTCCTCAGTTTGTTGAGTATTAATTTCTTGTGTTGTTAGAGGTAGTACCTTTTTCTTCCACTTAAGTTGATGGTGGGACATGTGCTTCTAATCTGATGACTTTCTTGGATCATATCCCAGTCCAGCTTTATCATTTGCAGACTTGGTTTGTAACTGAATAGGTTCAACAATACCTTTTTGATGTTTTCCTAGAGGACCGGTACCTAATATCCCATGTGTTGAAGCATCTTATAGCCTGGACCATATTGTATTGGAGAAATCTCACAATGTCGTATTTCTTTATTTGCACTATCTTCTTTGAAAAGCGATTTGAGAACATCATCCTCTTCTATTTCATCTACAAGGGAAGTAGAGGATTGTATAAAGAGACCATCATAAATGACTTTTGGACTTGAAGTTTGTGGCTTCATAACCTCTGATGTTTTTCCTGACTGTCTTGGTGATGAAGGAAGAGACATTAGTGAGAGTATAGGCTCTATCTTGTAGCCATATATGCCAATGTTTGTGATTTTCAATTTCTTTTCTAAATCTTTTAGCAAAAATTCCAAACTTTTAGCTATAGAGGTTGCTCTATTATGAGGAACAAAAGCATCAGCACTCTGTGTTAATGCATTACAGGTATAGCTTGTATCGGTAGGAATACTGACTTCAACTCCATTATAAGGAAATTTCAAGCACTGATGATACGCAGATGGTACTACTTTCATTTCATGAATCCATGGCCTGCCCAGTAAGATGTTGTATGAAAGATGAAGATCAAGGACCTGAAAAATGACATCTCTTTCTACAGGTCCTACCCTGATTGGTAATAGTACCAGGCCCTTAGAAGTTATTTCTTCTTCATCATAAGCCTTGATTGTTATTTTCTTTGTTGGATCAATAACGTTTTCAGAAAATCCCAGCTGTGTCAGTAGATTATAGGTACAAATATTCAACCCAACGCCTCCATCTATCAAAACATGTTTAACTCGGTGTTTATGGATCATAGCTTCGATGTGTAATGGTTGGTTATGCGGGTGACTTAGTGAGTTATCATCTTCTTCAGAGAAAGTGAGGTAATGGGGTGAAGTCAAGTTGCCCACCATAGATTGAAACCGATCTACATCTAAATCTTTAGGGACACCGGTGGTAAGTAAAGCCTTGTCCAGGACCTCTCTATGAGCAGAAGAGATCTTAAGCAGTTCCAAAATGGAGATCTGAGCATTGGTTTTCTTCAATTGTTCAACAATAATATAACCAGGAGAAGATGATAAAGCCAGTTGTTTTGACTTGCTTATGATTGTGTCTGTTTATCTATTTGGTAGATTTGATATTGTTTGATCGAAAGTTGAGGAACTAGCTCCTTGGAGAGTAACCTTCTTTTGAGCGTGAGTCACAACATTAGCAGTTTGTGCTGAATTTTGTTGATCATGGATTATGATCACATTGCAATATTCAGGTTGGGAAGATTCAATCATGTTGATCACATTATCATTGTTAGTGTAGGTATAATTGACTCTAGATCCTCCCTTGGATTTTGAGGAATCTCCTTGTTTATAAGTCGGTAAGGGATCTTTAAAGGCCTTATGACCAGCATCAGTTGCATGATTTCCAACAATGATCTTCCCTTTGTCAATGAGATCTTGGATTTCATGTTGAAGTTTCATGCAGTTGTTTATGTTATGTCCCTTGTTCCGATGGTAGTCACAGTATTCATTTTCTCTCCACCATTTGGGTCTAATTTCTAGGTCATATGGTCTAGAATTGTCTGGCGATGTTATCAAAATATTTGCCAATAAGGTTTTAAAAGCTGATTCATATGATTCATCTAGAGGAGTAAAATCCCGCTTAGGTTTTGAAAGCCAAGGCTTTTCTTTAAACCATTCTCTTGCTTTCTTCGAAGGATTTTCTGCTATGGTTTCAGTTGCCTTTAGTGCTTGTGTGCCACTGGCTAGGTTAAATATTGTGGATTTTGTTTTTTCTTTGATAGTATCTACCACCCCGACATTAACAACATTTCTATTGTTATCTTTTTTGTATTTCTATTATTTTCTCTTTTCTTTAGAACTAGAACCTTGTGATGTTTCTTTCCAAAGTGATATATCTCCCTTTTTTATAAGCACGTCTTCCATTCTGGGGGCATTAACTACCATTTTCTTGAATGAAGGATGTACTTGCATCTGGACACTATATTTCAATTCAGCGATTAAGTTGTTGACAAAGATATCCATCTTCTCAAGATTTGGAATAGTCCGTGAATATCTAGAGAACATCTTTCTTCGTTGTTGGAGAAAAGTGAGAAAGGGTTCTCCTATATTTTGTTTGGTATTGCAAAGCTCTATCAAGTGACGGGGTGACGAATGTTATAGGAGTGTTATTGTAAGAATAGTTGGATTAATTCTTCAAAAGTTTTTATTCCCATTGGTAGACTTGAGAACCATTCCATAGCTTGCCCCCCTAAACTTCTTGGGAAAAGGCGCATGAGATACGTTTGGTTGTGCATGAACTCCATGCTAGAGCACAAAATTCTCTGATATGATCTTGAGGGTCTGTATTCCCATCATATTTGTCAAACTTAGGCATTTCTACTTTTTGAGGGAAATAGAGGCATGTAAAGGTTTTTGTCAAATGTGAATGGGCATATTATATCCAAAGAATATTGTTTTGGTGATTTATGTTTGTTTTTCAGTTTTGTGACATAAGTTTGTAATGCTTGTATTTGTTTGTTTATCCTTCCCAATGGTGTCTCTTCCTTTTTAGTGATAAGGGCCTCCACATTATAACCAGTAGGAAGTTTGGCACCTTGCTTTGCTAATTCTAGGAAAGAGTCTTCTTTTTCCCTAGCCATGATGACCTTCATTATTTTTCGGAACTCTTTATCATTCTGACATCTATGTATTTCAACCTCAGGAGGATTAGGGAGTTCAGATTCAGTTGATGAGGACTCATTGTTAGTGGCATGATTGTTGAAGTTGTCATAAGTGTCTCGTTTACTAGCTTGTCTTTCTTGCCTTTCTCCAGACATGGTGGGGGATACGGGCTGACCAAAGATTGGTAGATCATAAACTGGTATTTGTGACGAGGACGGTTTATTTGGAAAGAGATTTTCTACAAAGAATGGATTGTCGTTTGATGAAAAGGGTGTTTCTTTTTCTTTGTCTATTTTGCTGCGAGAGTTTTTGGTTTGAACAAGCATTTGCAACCGATGGGACTGAAAGCTAGATGTGTTGCAGAAGTCAAGATTAAATTGTAGCTAGTTATTCGCTTAACATAGTGATTGAGAGAAGTTACTAAGATCTGGTCTGGTTTCAGGAATGATCTATCCTATGTAAGACGTTATCTAAGTTAACTTAGGTTTGATAAGATGTTGTTTGATAGCTTAAAGATGATCGACAAAATCATGCAACACAATGGTAGGGGTACACTATCAAGGTTGTTTATGCTTAGGGGGATGATGACCAGTTTTATGCTCAGGGAGATGATGACCAGTTTTATGCTCGTTGTAGACTATTTTAGGCAGTTTTGACTGTTCTATACTGACAAAATTAGAGATTTATATGACAAAATTTACTGAGCTGGATGACAATTTAATAGTTCCAGGATGACAACAGTTATGTTTCATACGAGTTGCTGCCTAGTACCGTATGAAAAATGGGTATGTCTAGAATGACAAAAGATTTAGTGCAGTTTTGTTTCATATGACACATGATTTAGCTTTAAACGATAGACTACTAGGTTTCGTACGACAAAGGATTGAGCTTAGACAATAGATTATTAGACTCGTACGACACAGGATATGGTGCGGGACAATAAATAATCAGGTTTGTACGACTGTTAACAGGATAGAGACAACAAATTTGAGTTTTTTAATAGCTAAGTATGACAACTGAGTATGACCAATTCTGAGATGGACTGAATTTTTACCAGGATAGACTAGTTTTGGACAGATTTTCAACTTAGGGTAGACTAGTTCTGACACAGACAAAGTTTATCACTGAGTTGTTGATTTGTTTTCTCCTATTTTAGTATTCCAGTTTTAGTTTGAGGGATGAAAACACAGAAAACACGCAGTATGAATAGTAACTCTAATCACAGCATGCAAACCCTATGGAAGCTGGTTTAGAGAAGAAAACCTTTGCTTGCTGACTTAGGTACACACCCAATAGCTAATCAGAATACGGTCATTGAGTCTCATGCAATGGATTCTCAACGCTGTATTAGCCAACTCCAAACGCTAATGGGGGCACAATATAGCAAGTGTCTTGGGAGAGTTACTATCTCTTGCACAAAAATTATCAACCTTTCGGAGGTGAATCGGGTAGCTTCTAATTTTAATTGGATCTAGTAAGGGGTCTGTTCGGCGCGTCGAGGTATAAACTCAATTAAGAGGTCTCCCAGCCTTGAAAACCAAGGTTCAATATACCCGAAGGTACTGAGAAGATCTATTCCCGGCATTGCCATTGACTTGATTTTCATCAAATCATGTTTATTTTATAGTGGGTTGGAGTACTTGGAGTTTAGCCGTTCCCACTTAGGTCATTCCCCTCACACTGGCCTTAACGACTTTAAGATTTTTTAAGCTCCTCAAGAGGGAAGGCCTGCTAAAGATGTACAAATCTCAAACAAAGAAAATGCTTCAAGGTTCTAGATTTATGATTGTCTAAAAAAGATGAGCATACTCTCCTACCTCTCAAAATTTACCTAAAACATGAAATACAGATTTGTTCTTTAACCAGATAGCAAGTTAGGTGCCTAAAAAAATGAAATTAAAGAATACACGATGTTTGGTTGATTCACTTTAGGCAACCTGCAAAAACAACATATCAGTAGTCATGTTGTTTTTATTCTTTGACAGGCGTATGTTTGATTGATAAATTCTTTGACAAGCATCCTGCAAGAAACTGGTTAAGCTATGAAAATATCAGGTAGATAGAAGACGATCGAGGATTAGCGTTAGCATAATCAAAATTTGACAGAAGACCTGAAAAGTGAAACTTGTTTTAACCCAATAGAATACAGCATCGTACGACAATTATCATAGAATGAAACGACAAAAGGCTTTTATCGTATGAGTCAGAACTGAGTATAGGATGACAAAATATAAAATCAGATAATTAGAATAGTATGTCATACGACATAATTTTATGATTCGTATGACAAATAACAGGCTTCAATACAATGTCATACGATACAGTGATACTACTTGTACGATATTTCGCAGAGATTGTACAGACGAAACCTGCAGGATTAAAAAAATGATTTTGAGGCTGAAAAATTAGTTTCCTGCCCCACGGTGGGTGCCAAAAATGTGTGTGAAAAGTGGACCTGTATCTATATCTGGAATACACAACACTTCAATTAAGTCATTAGATGCATGGTTAGGAAATCAATAATCAATGAATAATAAACCATTACAAAGTGACCTATTGCCTTCTAGTAGATGCGAGTTTATATTGCTCTCAGATTGCTAAGTTATCCAGTGGCTAGACAACACCTAAATGAAGGATTTTTAAATCTATATGAGCATGAATATGAGCTAAATGGATGCAAGATTAATCTAACATGATTTAAGTAATATATGAATATTTAAGATAAATGATTTAAGCAATATGAAATAACTAATATGCAATATCTCAATGCAAATTCTCAATGAACCTAGAGCAAAAACAACATGATAACAATATATTCTCCAGGATTTTTTAATGAGAGATGAGAACCTGAATTTATAGAAAATTCAGAAAGAAACCAAAGGCTGAGATCAAATGATGATGAGCAGTCAAGATTTTCCAAGAGGAAGCACAATCTAGGTGAATTCATATGATTGGATGCTTTTCTCAGTTTTAAAGGAAATTGAACTAAAATTAAGATAAAATCAGAAAAAAACTAATTTATTCTCTATTTCATTCAATTTTAATATTTAATTGTTTTAATTGCTTTCTTTGAGATTATTTATCAATTTTTTATTTGTTTTTCAAGATTATCTCCAATTGATTTCTTTTCTCAATTTTTAATTCTTTTTTGGTCAATTAATTCCTTTTTCAATTTGTTTCCTTTTTTGAAGATTTGTGCTCATAATTTCCAATTCCTCTTTCTTGATTTGTTTCCTTTTTTGAAGATTTTGATGATTTAATGGCAAGTTGATTTATTTAATTAAATATATTAGGATATTTAATAAAATAAATAAGATAATTGTTTAAAATGATTTACTTGGAATGATCAAATAATTAAATAAATATTTAATTAATATTAAATGATTAATTTACCATGTGACATTTGATGATTAAAGAATTAATTGTGTGCTCAAGATTGATTTAATTGCCTTTGGTTAGGACCTTGGTGACGTTGTCGAGATTAGGGACCCATGGTTTAGATGACCATTTTTAGGGTATTACACATATAATATATGTAATATATAGTATGTGTAAAATATGATATTGTATATATAATATGTGTATATACATATAATATATAATATTTATATATATGTGTGTGTGTGTATAATATATTAAATATATATATACACATGTAAGTGTATTGTCTCCCCCTCTCAAACACATACAAGGTGCCTCTCTCTCTCTCTCTCTCTCTCTCTCTCTCTCTCTCTCTCTCTCTCTCTCTCTCTCTCTCTCTCTCTCTCCATACCCCATCCCTCTTTCTCTTATTCTCTCCCTCCCTCCCTCCATGCCCCACTGCAACTATGTCTACACTTCTATAGAAGTAAGTGAATTTATTTCTTGTCTACAACTTCCTCTTTGATTTTTATCATGTATGCTCTACTAAGAAAATTGACTGATGGATTTGTGTGTGTATATTGAATAGGAGGAATAGGGTTTGAAATTGAACCACGGATGTATTAGCATGACAAACAAGGAAACTTGTAGCAATATTCTTCTCGAATGTGTTTTCAATGAGTAGAGCAGATGTGGAAAATAGTATCAACAAAGCAATGTGATGAGTCATAGTACCTACAATATGTTTTTCAGAAGGAAACAACAAGTAGGAAGAGAAAGAGGGAGAGTAACACAGATGATGTCCTTGAGAATGATAGTGGTGGGTATGCAAGAGTTCCCATGTTGCTACATAATGCATGTCACCTAAATAAATTAAAGTTTGTTGTATGCATGGTAGTGGTAGTATATGATGATCAGCACTTGTCAAATAGTTTGGAACAGTACATACCCATGAAAGAAATCAAGTGTGTAATTCCTATAGTCACAATCGAGATCAGTCTTATAACCTTGCAAATTTAATAGCATCATATGTTTTAGAACTTAGGCAGTACTCTTAGGGTTAGGTCAAGCTCTTACACTTTCTTTTTAGCGAAGCCTCATTGTTTGTTCGCTTGGAGTCTCGTTGACTGATGGATTTGTGTGTGTATATTGAGTAGGAGGAATAGGGTATGAAATTGAACCATGGGTGTATTACAATGACAAACAAGGAAACCTACAACAATATTCTTCTCGAATGTGTTTTTAATGAGCAGAGCAAATGTGGAAAATAGTGTCAACAAAGCAACATGATGAGTCAGAGTACCTGCAATATGTTTTTCAGAAGGAAATAATAGGTAGGAAGAGAAAGAGGGAGAGTAACATAGATGATGTCCTAGAGAATGATAGTGGTGGGTATGCAAGAGTTCCCATGTTGTTACACAATTCCTATCACCTAAAGAAATTAAATTTTGGTGTATGCATGGTAGTGGTAGTATATGATGATCATCACTTGTCAAACAGCTTGGAACAGTACATACCCATGAAAGAAATCAAGTGTGTAATTCCTATAGTCACAATCGAGATCAGTCTTATAACCTTGCAAATTTAATAGCATCATATGTTTTCGAACTGAGGCAGTACTCTTAGGGTTAGGTCAATCTCTTATACTTGTTTTTTAGCAAAGCCTCATTGTTTGTTCGCTTGGAGTCTCGTTGTATGATGTTATATTCATAACTTTAAATTTAATATATCATTTTATTAGCCCACCATATGACCCCTTAGGTGTCATTGGGGGTCATATGGTGTCATATGGTGTCCTGTGTCCCTCTCTCTCTCTCTCTCTCTCTCTCTCTCTCTCTCTCTCTCTCTCTCTCTCTCTCTCTCTCTCTCTCTCTCTCTCTCTCCCCCTCTCTCTCTCCCTCTCTCCCTCTCCCTCCTTCCCTCCTCTCTCCCTCCACCCTACTCTCTCTCTCCCTTCCTCCATACCCATTCTTCTCTCCCACCCTTTTCTCTTCCTCTCTCCCTCCCTCTACCTCTATCCCTCTCTCTACCTTCCCTCCCCCCTCTCTCTCTCTCCCTCTCTCTCCCTCTCCCTCCTTCCCTCTCTCTCTCCCTCTCCCCCTTTCCCTCCTTCCCTCCTCTCTCCCTCCACCCTACTCTCCCTCTCCCTTCCTCCATAGCCCTTCTTCCCTCCCACCCTCCCCCATCTTCTCTCCCTCTCTCCCTCCCTCTACCTCTCTCCCTGTCTCTACCTTCCCTCTCCCCTCTCTCTCCCTCTCCCTCCCTCTCCCTCCTTCCATCTCTCTCTCTTCCTATCCCTCCCCCCTCTCTCTCTATCTCCCTCTCCCTCCTTCCCTCTCTCTCTCTCTTCCTCCCCTCCCCCTCCCTCCCCCCTCTCCTCTCCCTTCCTCCATACCCATTCTTCTCTCCCACCCTCCCACCCTCCCCCCTCTTCTCTCCCTCTCTCCCTCCCTCCTTCCCTCCTCTCTCCCTCCACCCTACTCTCCCTCTCCCTTCCTCCATACCTCTTATTCTCTCCCACCCTCCCCCCTCTTCTCTCCCTCTCTCCCTCCCTCTACCTCTCTCTCTCTACCTTCCCTCCCCCTCTCTCTATCTCTCCCTCTCCCTCCTTCCCTCTCTCTCTCTCTTCCTCTCCCTCCCCCCTCTCTCTCTCTCCCTCTCCCTCCTTCCCTCTCTCTCTCTCTCTTCCTCTCTCTCTCTTCCTCTCCCTCCCTCCCTCCCCCCTCTCCTCTTCCTCCCTCCCCCTACTCTCCCTCTCCCTTCCTCCATACCCCTTCTTCTCTCCCACCCTCCCCCCTCTTATCTCCCTCTCTCTCTCCCTCCTTCCCTTCCACCCCCCTCCTCTCTCCCTCCCCCTACTCTCCCCCCTCTCCCTCTCTCTCTCTCTCTCCCTCCCTCCCTTTTCATTCACATCTTTTCTACTACCAATAGCACGTATGGGGTACTAAAACTATTAGTTCACTGCCCTGCCATAACTTTTTTAAGGCAAAGGAGCATGTACATGGTACTTATTACTTGCAAGTGCGTACGGGGTACTGAGCCCATTATTCGCTACCCTGCAATAACATTTTTTAGGCTTAGGAGTGCGTATGCGCTACTTATTAATCCAGAATGGGAAAAAAGAATATCGTTGGGCTTGCCAATATTTTATGGACTAACAGCGCATACGCGGTACATAGACATTGTTTTAGTTCCCCAAGAGCCTCAATGGCCTCAAAAGAAGTTTTTGAGGTCATTGAAGGCCCCACTGGAACTGTGCCTGCACTTTTATCACTATTTTATACATAGAAGTAATTGAATTTTTTGTTTTTGCATGATATCAAATGATTGAATTGTTGTTCTTATTAGTTTTTGTCAATAGCATTGTGATTTTTTAATAGTTTGATTCCAAAAAATAGTGATAAGATGCATATTTATGGTTATTTGTTTGTTTATGAACTTTTGTTTACATATATATGTAATATGATTCTATTTAGGACAACCGATATCAACCATGGGAAATAACAAGTGAGGAATGATAGAATAATGAGAGGCTCAAAAGGAAAGACAAAGGTAGCGTATGAAGAAATTGTGTGACATAAGAACAATGGGAGAAGAAGGTATGTCATCCTCAACATCTCAATTCGATTTACCAAATGAATATAATGTACCTAATGCAATTGAAGAAAAAATATTTGATTTACTATATGAACCTAATGCAATTGAAGAAGATACCACATTGAATAATCAATTAAATAATGAACATATTACACCTTCTCTACTTGATGAATTGAATGTACATAATGCACCGATGTTAACACCTCCTAGAATCATTCGTAGGAAACCAAATTATCTAATTGACATTGATGAGAATATATTGAAGCCAATGCCCAATAAAATGAATGAACGAACTTGTAGGAGAATGGTTAAAATAATATGGCAAAACTATTTTGAAAACTTAAATCAAACCGCAAGATGTCAATTAATTCTTCAAATGATTAAAAATTTGAATTTTAGAGAGACAAAGAAAATTCTAGGCCTAAGATCATCTAAAAGTAATAGTGAAAGAACTATTGTGAGAAATCTATTTGATGCATATCAAGCTATTGGTTCAAAATCACATACTAAAGATTCTAATGCTACTCGACGTGTCATTACATCAACCATAATGAGCAAGAAAAAAAAAAGATCGTTTGATAAGAAAAACAAGTAAGTCATTAAACGTTAGTAGAACAACATTAAGTAAAGCATTAAAGAGGCAGGAAAAAATAGAGGAACCTAACAATAATTCTCTTTGGGCATTCTCGGGTAGACTACCATGCAAAGACAAGGTTGTTGTTGATGCACTAAGAACATTAATTGAAAAATTTTGGCATGACAACACAAGAGCTTCGCCCAACCAAAGAGATGTTGTTAGAAGGCAAATTGGGTCTAAAAATCGTGAGCCACATGCCAAACACTATTTGGATATGACTCAAACTAAATTTTATGAAAGATTCCTTCAAAATTTTCCTCAAATAAAATTTCTCAAAGATTTTTTGAAATGGCAAAACCTTTTTATATTAAGATTAATCATGTACGCACCACGTGTTGTTGTAGGATGCATATTGATTTTTCCATGCATTATGATATTTTTCGTCATATTTGTTCTACTTTGCACACTAACGATGTTTTGCAGGAATGTAATATACAAGTACCTCCTAAGTTGGTAAGAGAATTTATTTCAAGTGTGCTATGTAATAGACATGATGGGTGCATTTATTATAAGACACCTTGTTTGGAAGGTTCTTGTGTTATATGTGGTGGTTTGCAATATTTACCATGATGCGTACATTTGGAGAGCACACATGAAATTGGTATGTTCTTTTAGAAAATACAAGACAGACACATATGGATTTAAAGCTGGAAAAGATTTGAAGAGATGTGAGCTAGTGAAAAATGATATATGTGTAGCTCAATTTATGAAAATATTTCAAGAGAAACTAGTTTATGAGTACATAATGCATACACATAGAGCTCGATGGTTAGATGAGCAATTCAAGTTATTTAAGGACACATTTCCTCTTGGCACCATTGTCTCTATCATTGATTTCACTGAAAATTATACACTACAACCTCAAAATGAAGTGCAATCCATGTATTATCACTCTACACAAGTTTCTATTTTTGTACACGTAGCATTCATGCATGCAGATGATAGCACAGAGGAGGATAGAAAGGTTGTAAGAGAGTATCACTTCCACATAAGTGATGATAGTACTCATTCATCGGAGTTAGTACAAGGATGCTTTAAAGTTTTCTATGATAGTTTAAGGGAAAGGAACATACGATACAACCGACACTTAATATGGTCAGATAATTGCACCGCATAATTCAAGAATGCAAGGATGTTTATTGGTTGACAAGGATGTATATGACAAGCGATATACAACATTTTTGGAATTTCATTGAGGCTGGACATGGTAAGGGAGAGCACGATGGTACAGAAGCATGTGTGAAAAGAGCCCTAGCTAGGGAAGAATTGAAGTATGAAGGTGGTGCTGAGTTGATAGATGCAGAAACAATTGTGCGATGGTGTAAGTCTACGATGGGTCTAGGTAATCCAGGTACGTCAATGGTTCATAGATATTTTTGGCTGATCACTGAATCTAACATTGAAAACTATCTAGATTGTTGTACAGTTGCAGAATCGAGTGACATACACTCATTTATGAGTTCAAATTCAAGTTCACTGGTAATTTATATGAGATAGATGGTATATTTTTTCTCTTCATGCATGTATTGTTTGTGGGAAGAATGTGAATCACAAGAGTGGGTTGACAAATGGTTTTGTAGACCATTGGTTCCCATTGATTCATATCAAGTTCCCAAAGCACTACAATTGAGCCAGATGGAGACATCAGTGGATTTTGACCATGTATCCGACCTAGTTGATTCAGGTGATTTTTTGAGTTAATTTTTTTGCAAGTATTCTTTTTGGTTCATTTTTTGTACATCATACTTTATTTTTGGTATTAATTAACACTTTATAAAATGTAGGTCATGTGTATGCAGTTGTTGCAGAAGAGAACAATGAAGAAGGAACATATTACTATTTGTGTGGTTGTGTTGAGCCAAAAAGAAAATTGACAACCACAATCATTGATGGAGAGGGTATTGAGAACCCAATAGGGTCTGTTGTCGTGATAGGAACATGGCTTCAAAGATACCCTATCAAAAATTCTGATATTTGGTTGTTCGAGGACTTTGAAACACACAGACATATTCTTCATTTCTCTAACCTTGTTGCTGCAACAAATATTCATTTGATTAAGTATCGTAGTAGACCTCATAACAACATTTTATGGAAAGTTTGTGAATCTGACCACGAGGCAATACTTGACACAATATGGGTTAGAGCCGATCCTGAAGGCTCACTTGATTGATTCTACAGTTCAGAGTAGAATGATTTTGAGAATTTTGTGTAAATCATCGATGAATTGTTCTATATTCATTTTTTGTATATATAAATGCCCATGAGTTGATTTTTACATGTTTAGGCGCATAATTTTGTATATTTAAATGGCAATGAGCTGATTTGTACATATGTACATGCCAAATTTTGTATATTAAAATGGCGATGAGCTGAATCGCACATATTGTAATGCCAAATTTTGTATAAAATCCCATGAGATAATTTGTATATTAAAATGGCGATGAGTTGAATCACACATATTGTAATGCCAAATTTTGTATAAAAGCCCATGAGATGATTTGTAAGACATTTTTTTGTATAATCAAATAGCCAAGAGTTGATTTGACCATATTTAGAGGCAAATTTTTAAATAATATGTGACTATTTTGTGTGTCAATGTTTTGTGACTATGTTTTGAGTATATTTGATGTGTCCTTGGTCAATCATGAGCATTCTTGATTCTTGTATAATCATGGAGAATTATTTGAGTCATTATTGGGTCATAGGGGTCATAGATTGAGACTAAATACAATTTCAGCAAAAATTGTCATTGTTGTCAAAAAAGTTGTCAAGCAACTTCAACATTGCGTCGGTAGGGTATGACTCTCGACGTTCTGGTGCTTTGGGATGCATGACAGGGGCATGCCTAGCATAAAACTACCCACCTAGATGCGCTTGTGACTTCAATTTGTGTACACAACAAACCGAATCAATTCTAGCAAATCTTGCAACTTTTCATTGCATGCAACTGACAGTTTTTGCAGTAGGCAAAAAAATGCTACCAATTGAAAATGGCTTAGAGTCGTCAAAAACCAAGATAGGTCATTGTATAGGATCCTCACACGACCCCATAGGTTCAAATGGATTGACCATATGTGTCCTGGATTTGAAGAAACAGTTTGTCAAATTTTGACAATTTTTTGGACTCAAGGCACTTGAGAGATCGCACCAGTATGGTATGACTCTTGACGTTCCAGCGCTTTGGGATGCATGACAGGGGCATGCCTAGTGTAAAATTTCCCACTCAAATGTACTTGCGATGTTGGTTTGTGAACACGATGAACCGAATCAATTCTAGCCAATCTTGTAACTTTTCATTGCATGCAACTAACGGTTTTTGCAGCAGGCGAAAAAATGCTACCAATTGAAAATGGCTCGGATTCGTCAAAAATTGAGATAGGCCATTATAGAGGAGCCTCATGTGACCCCACAGGTTCAAATGGATCGACCATATGTGTCCTGGATTTGAAAAAATAGTCCATCAAATTTTGACATTTTTTAGGACTCAAGGCAATTGAGAGATCGCACTAGTACAGTATGACTCTTGACGTTTTAGCACTTTGGGATGCATGATGGGGGCATGCCTAGCATAAACCTACCCACTCAAACGTTCTCGTGACATCAGTTTGTGCACATGACGAACCGAATCAATTCTAGCCAATCTGGCAACTTTGCATTGCATGCAACTGACGATTTTTGCAGTAGGCAAAAAAATGCTACCAATTGAAAATGGCTCAAACTCATCAAAAAATAAGATAGGACATTGTAGAGGAGCCTCACTCAACCCCACGAGTTCAAATGGATCAACCATATGTGTTCTAGATTTGAAGAAACAGTCCGTCAAATTTTGACATTTTTTTGGACTCAAGGCACTTGAGAGATCGCACCAGTATGGTATGACTCTTGATGTTCTGGCACTTTGGGATCCATGATAGGGGCATGCCTAGCGTAAACCTACCCACCCAGACCTACTCATGACATTGGTTTGTGTACATGACAAACTGAATCAATTCTAGCCAATCTGGCAACTTTGCATTGCATGCAACTAACAGTTTTTGCAGCATACGAAAGAATGCTACCAATTGAAAATGGCTTTGACTCATCAAAAATTGAGATATTCCATTGTAGAGGAACCTCACGCAAGCCCAGAGGCTCAAACAGATTGACCATATGTGTGTTGGATTTGAAGAAACAGTCCGTCAAATTTTGACAATTTTTTGGACTCAGGGCACTTGAGAGATCACACCAGTATGGTATGACTCTCGATGTTCTGGTGCTTTGGGATGCATGTTAGGGGCATTTCTAGCATAAACCTACCCACTTGAACGTGCTCACGATGTTAGTTTGTGCACATGACGAACAAAATTTGACCATTGCGAGCATGAGGGTGCTCTCGCACCAAACACGTATTGTTGTTTATATTCATATTGTTGATTTTTGTTGTTTATATTCATATTGTTGATTACATATGCAAATATTCATTTAAATTTATAAAAGGGCAGCCACCAAATATAGCAAATACACAATAATGAACTAAATACAAGGAGTTTTGTAGGGTTATTTCAACATTTTAGAAATTTTATCAAATCATATTCCACGATTGCAATGCTTTTTATTAAGGTAAAAATAGGTTTTGAAGGGACCCTGAAACCCTTTACAAAAGGACCTTACAAGATAAAAGAATTAAGAAACTAGGAGGAACAAACCCAAGAAAATCCAGCAAAATAACTAGAGAAAACCAGCTAAAGCCCCAAAAAACCAACAAAATCTGGTAAGACCCGACAAAAGGAACTAATTAATATTTTTTAGGGCATTAGCCAAGTTATTTCTAATCCCATACAGGTCTTTGATATTTTCCCTAAGATTAGGGATCTCCTTAGCAGACACAGCAGCATCTTTCTTGACACTCGCTCTGGTTCTCTTTCCAGCTCCACCCCGTGTAGCTTCACCACTTCCAATATCGATAGCATCTTCATCCATGTCGAGGTCCACCACCGATTTGGGAGAGCTGGAATTATCAAGGACCTTCAAAATATCCTCAAGGTTTTTTGTGACAGCAGACAAGATATTCAGGATAATACCTAGTAGGTTTTTCATTGCCACTTTCCCTTCTTCCAACAAGTTAATCTAAGCAGCCATTTTATTAACTTTCTCCTCCATTTCCTTCTTCCACTGCTTTTGATCCCTATCATCTTCCTTCCTTTTGTCATCCATCTATTTCCCATTTTTGTCCAGGTTCTTGAATAGTTCATAAGTGCATCTGTCATAACCCAATATGGCCTCAGTGAGTTTTTTAAGGTTATCCAAGAATAACCCTTCTCCAGCACTTTCCTTTTCCTCACTCAAACTATCCTTTGCCATATCCTTCTTAGGTTCCTTGTTCTTCTCCCTCTCAGAATTCAAATATTTTTCCTCATTATCCTTGTCATCCACATCCACCATAGGTTGGTTGTTGTCGTTGCCAGGGCTGGCACTGTGAATTGGGCTATCATTGTTGGACTCATTCTCACCTTCTTCATGCTTTGCACCCACATCCTCATCTTTCCAGCTGTCCTCACCCTCTGACTCGTTTGTTTCCATTTCATTGCCCTCTTTTCCAGTTTCCTCTATGTCATTCTTATCTTTATGGGCTTTCATCCCAATGGCACTCTTGCTTTTTTCCCTGGAGGTAGCCTCCTCCTTGCTAGGTTCCCCTTCTTCCAGCATTCTCTTGCCTTTCCCTGGAGAAGCGGATAACCTCTTATTTTCTAGCATGGTAAGGGTTTTATAGTGCTCATAAATGAGCAGCAAAAGCCCACAATGGAGCACCGGATTCAAGGGATTCTTGTTGTGTTTATTGAGAGACCTAGAAAGGGACCTGAAGAGATAGTAGGATAGGGATACCTATTTCTCATGTCTAAAGTGGTTTAATAACACAAAGTGATAAGTGTGGGCCCTGGAAAAGAGACCCTCAATAGTTATGTATTCCATTATGGCATTCAAAACCCAGCCCCATATTTTCTTGATGTTGGAGGCTTCGTAATAACCCCCTGTGGCTTTTCCAATTTTAGCCCTCTCCTTTTCCTTATGCGAGAACAAATTTACCACATTATTGGAAACCTTGAGATCTCTAAAGAAATTAAGCCTGGAGTGGGACATACCTGTCATAGTCGCGATGAGGTCGGCATCCAATTTGAACCTAACACCATAGATTTTAAAGGACCCATTACACCAATTTTCAAAGATTTTGGAGACAACAAGATTAACCCTACCTTTGTCATAATCAACCAGCTTCTCCATGAAACTCGTAAGGGATCCTTTTTCTAGCTTCACCCAAACTTTCGGCATGTCCTTCCATCTGGATGTGTTGTCTGGTTCCTCCCTCCTTAAATCTCCTCCCATATTCAATTTCAGACTTTCACCTCTGTTCTTCTGCAAACTCAAAACTTTCTTCCCATTGTCTCTCAAGATTTTGGAAAAGATGACCCACAAAGTGTGCAAAGTGATATTATATTTGATTGGGATTCTGCCACTTTGCCAGGTAATCATAACCTTACCATCAAAGCATAAATTACTCATATAATCTATCATGATTATGGGATCCTTCTTTCCCCATAAATCTATCCTTTCTGAGGAGCTCTTTAATACTCAAATTAGTATCTTCCCCGTGCCAAATTATTTGAGAATTGGAGTTAACGCCTAGGTTCGCCAGACAGTCCACCACCATATTTTTCTCTCTAAAGGCATGTTCAATGATAATTGATTTAAAACTAGCAATGATTTCCCTAGCTTTAAAAATAATGTTTTCAATGGACCACGATGGCTTTGTCTCCCCCTTCAAACACTTAATGATATTAAGTGAGTCTCCCTCAAGCCATAATTTAACATGATTTAGGTTCTTAGCTATAATAAGAGTGTTCAGCGCAGCTGAGGCTTCAGCAAAATGACTGATATGACTCCCCAAAGGACTAGCAACCACCACTAGGCAACTACCAGCAAATTTCTGACAATGCCCCCATAACCAGCTTTACCCGGATTCCCCTTAGAAGCCCCATCAAAGTTGGCCTTTAGCCATCCCTGAGGTGGAAAACACCAAACAAGACCTTCTCTACCCTTCTCCTTACTAGGTTTGGTAGTGGAGAGCTTCCACCTGTCATTGAAGTCTTCTTTAGCAACTGGTCCATCATCAATACCATTGATGCATTCAAAGATACTCCTGTAAATTTTATCCACCACCACTTCAAGGATGGCACTTTTATATTCATATTGTCGATTTTTGTTGTTTATATTCATATTGTTGATTACATATGCAAATATTCATTTAAATTTATAAAAGGACAACCACAAAATACAACGAATACAAAATAATGAACTCAGTACACATTTATTGGATCGAATATCGATATTTATATATATAAAAAAAGGCATGTCTGCCAAGTCAATACAAGTATTACAAAAATGTGGCATATGCTATGTCCAAATCGATATACAATAAAAATGTAGAATATATCTACATGTATTGGTCATTCTATGACCAAAACTAACACTATATGATCCTAAACTTGTGGTGGATCATCAAAATCAAGCCTCTTTGATGCAGTACACGGCTCTATAGATGGCTGGAAAACCACAATTCAAAAGCCAAGTTCGAATTCTTTTGTAGAAAATAGTTCACAATTAACAACATAACTATGCATTTAACTTTAATTCCTTTGCAATTGAAATGTAGATTACCTCATCAGCTGATCTAGGAGCTAATGTCTTCGCTCTCCTTTCCTTGTCACTCTTAGGAGTTTTCTTGAAGACATACTTAAATGGATCCACGTTATGGTGGTACCACGAAGGGGTCTATTGCAGATTAAATGTACTAACATAAATATATCAAAAACACTTAAAAGCTATAATATAGAGAACAATGATGTACCTATGCCTGAGATGCTTCTCTAATGGACTGAGGATGGCTCACCATCGATGTAGAAACTATCGCTATTACCTATACAAATAATGTTCAAAGATTAAATACAATTAATATAATGATAAGTATTGAAGGTTAAAAACAATTAATTTTACATATCAAACAAAAGTTTACTGGATCCTGAGATGCTTCTCCAGTGCATAGAGGAGGGTTCACCATTGATGAAATAGGTATCGATATTTCTTGTATGAAAAAATTATAAGATTATAATATATCACAAGTTCACATCTACGTGTGCATATAATCATGAAATCAAGAAAATAAAGTAGAAATACATACCTTCGCCCTCTCTTGATCCACGGGCGAATCAAGTGCATTCAACAAATCCACATAGCTCAATGGTCATTGTACATGTAAAATAGACAAAAAACACTAATCAATCTACAAAACCCAACTAATACTTGATTTCAAAATTTTCAAACAATTGTACAACTAAAAATGTGTTCAATTACCTTCTTCCCATATTTTGGCATCTTCGAGGAATTCTTTTTCTTAGGATGAGCCCTAGACGTGGAGGGGGTACCCTAAAAAAACAAAATTAACATGAGATATTAGTACAGATAATAAATTAAACATAATTTTAAAAATCTAAAATGAAATGACTTGCATATTCCGTCAAAACAATACATAAAAAGGTTTGTACAAAATATGATACCGTATAGCCTTGAAGGCCAAAATTGATTCCTGAGAGTGTGATGTCATCAATCTGGGACATTTCGTCCCCTGTCAACACCTACAAACCAAAAATTGGACCAAGCATTAAAGATAGTTAGTATATCTTGTATTTTTTTGAATTCAAAGTGTACTATTCTATTCTAACATGTTACAAAATTTATACCTCAGGCATCGAAGTTGCAGCTATAGTAATTGGGGGAGGAGTATAGGATACCACTGCTGCATCCTGAAATGCATATTATTTGTCTCAATTTAAATCGATGTATAAATGAAAATTTATTTATGTAATTACAAATTTAAAGTGACTGATAAATAAAATGCTATGAATTCAAATCAACACACTTGTGTCTCTCGCTCATGGGCAAACACCATGTCCATCAACTCATTTGTCAACATGAAATCCTCAGTCGTGTGGGCCTGCCATCTACTCCCACAAATCGTGCATAGATGAGATGAGGATCCATCTGCATCGGTTGCATCATCTATCCCCAAGCATATCCCCGAGCAACTGACACACATATGTTGAATGGGCTCTTTGTCGCCACCTAATGGCTCATCATCCAATACAATAGGGTGTGCTAATGACGTCCCATGCTAGATGATGGCACTAGTCAATGTTGTAGCCGCCTGAAGAGTCTGTAGCTCCATCGACTCTTTCAGCTCTACTAGGACAACCTGATGCACCTTGGGTTTGGGTACTAGGAGGCAGTGACTCTCCGCGGGTAATCGCCTACGAGCTCCAGGTCTATCTTGGGCAGAGCCACCACCTCTACCATGGAACTCTCTCATGTCAAAATAGTTTGGGTGCACATTGAGCACAAACTCACAATATACTTCTCTCAAAAAATATAATGGCACCTCAAAATTATTACAAGGTGGATCATCAAAGACCATCCACCACCTCTGCCAAAAAATATTCTTCATCTGCACATTGGTACACCAATGTATGGGAAACCTCTTTGCATTAAGAGGTAATGACTGACCAGTTTTGGGATCAACGAAAAGGGCACATATTTGTTGTTTAGTAATATTTTTGTTTTTTACTCCATCGTATGATAGCCCATCGGCATAGAATTGATGACACCTATCCCTAAAGCTTCCCCATTTGGTAATTTGTGTGGAAACAACTATGGCACCACTAGCTAATGTTTCTAGGCTAGTGGCGAGAAATTGATGATTCTCAAGTTCAGAAGTTTTCAATTTAACAATCAATCTATTGATTTTAGACATATTTTTTCCTAACTGATTAATTAATTGCTCCTGTGTTTCGGTTGTGCGGTCAAAAGGAGGAATTGAGGGTTGTTCTTGTGTGTTTTCAGGAGGTGCATTTGGTTGTTCTTGTGAGTTTTCAAGAGGTGCATTTGGTTGTTCTTGTGGGTTTTCAAGAGGTGCATTTGGTTGTTCTTGTTGTGGATTAGAAGAATCTGGTTTTTGAAACAAAAAATGAAAAAACCTAATCAAAATTAATGAAATTAAATTCAAAATGTAAAACAAATTGAACAAACGGGAAAGAAAGACAAAAATAAACAAAAACTAACCTTGATCCATATCTTGGAGGAAAAATCTAGCACCCCGTTCACGGTTTAGGAGAGGAAATGGAAAAAAAGAAGTAAAACGCGCTATTCACGGGTAAATGAGACCCAGTTTTTTTTTATAACTTTTTTTAACAGACACCACATACGCAGTTATATTTGGATTATTAGCGCATATGCGCTCATTTTCCTATGAGCAGCGCGTACGCGCTCATTTTCCTATGACTAGCACGTACGCGCTCATTTTCCTAGGCATAGCGCGTATGCACTCATTTTCCTAAAAGCAACACGTACGCGCTACCTTTTCTAGGCTCGAGAAGAACAAACTTAAGCGCGTACGCGGGAATTTCAAAATTTAAAACCATGTACGCACTAGTTGTTTTTCCATGTTTTTTTTGGGTGGTGTCCATTTTTCTGACCACCATCTTTGTGCACATACCCATGCGTACACACATACACACACATGTAGACAAATATACATGATACATACATACATACACACACACATACATACACACATGTACATACATATATACATAGAAAAACATACACAGTTTTTTGTAGCCAGTTAGATCAAACATCGCAAACAAGAAAACAAAATGCTTGTTATAACTAGTGATAGTCCAAAAATTAATGTCAATGTGTATCTTCATAGGACAAATTCAGCCCAATTTCCACAGGTCTAAACACAATCAAAAACACATCAAACACTTTCTTATCCTAAGGTCAACATTCTCATGGTGATAACTTCAACCCACAACTTGGAATCTCCGTTAGCTCAAGTGTAGGGACACCTTGAGGGGTGTATTCACTAATTTTTCCTTTTTCATGAGAGGACAATTAGGGGCCTCTAGGATTGGAAGAATGACCCAATGACGCTCTCCCCAAAAAGCTACAAGTAGCTTATGATAAGCCGAGGATTTTTGCATCATCTCACGGGAGCCTTATGGTGAGTATCTTGTGGGGAAAACTAGTTATCCCCTTGCACTGAAATTATTGCGATGTTCGGTCAAAAAAAGGGTGGGCCACTACTCTAAGGTGTCTAGTGGGGTAACTTCAGCGATCCTTGGTGCCTATCAATGTGAAGTAGTCACCAGTGAGGAGGGACCTCAAAGAGATCAATCTGGACCAGTCAACAAGAGTAAACACAATGGAAACACAAAGATATGATGGAGGCAATGCAGAAAAGATAGTTTTATTGCATGAAAATTGATTACATCCAACCGAGTTACAACATACCTGCTCACAGGCCTGGTAGAATAGGTCACAATCGGGACCTTGAATCTTATGATCTATCTTCTACACACAGTCTAGCTACTTGATTCTCTCCTTAATTCTAATTGATTGCATTCTAATGCGTAATTTTGTGTGTGTGTGTGTGTGTGTGTGTGTGTGTGTGTGTGTGTGTGTGTGTGTGTGTGTGTCTGTATTGATCAAAAGGATCCAGTCGGCCCAAGAGGGATCAAAACCTGAAGAACAAGACCTAACGTGCAAAATAAACAAGGTTGGCCTCCGCCAAGAGATTCCTTCGAAAAATAAAAAGGATGAAATGTAGATCACAGGAAAAGGTTAGTCACACGTCAAGGAACATCAAAATCAATGCCCAAGGCTCCACAAGCTTCAAAATAGGTTCTGGTAGATCACTAGAATAGGTCTCATGCAATCGGTAACAAAGGAACAACCAGTAACAAGAAACTGTCATGGAAATCAATAGCGATATCTTGGCGGAAGATGATCCAAATGCGATGTGGTCTAGAAGCAAGAAAGATGATCAAGTCTTCAAGTAGAATCCAACTCCATAGGATCCGGCGAGCCAAAACCGAGACACAAAGAAAGGAAAACTGAAACTGCAAATAGAAAACAAAACAAAAAGGAAAATGTTTTTTTGTTGATGCAATATTGTTCATCAACCGAGGATGCTCCTGCATCACAATGTGACGGTGATCCACTTAAGAATCTATCCTAGTCCTCATAAGAGGATTTTTACGCATCTCACACAAGTGTGGATACTGAGGAAACCTATTGGATAGGCCAACTTCACCAAGTCATACTTTTGCCTAATGTATTAATTTATATAGCAGATTGAAGAAGTACCACTTGGGTCATTCCCTTCTCACCCAACCTTATGGGCATCTCGGGAGGGCAAGCCCTTCAACCTAAAAAGAAGATGATTAAAGTTTCTCTTACACCCAACATCCAATGGAAGATGAGGGGAGCTCTGATACTTTTGTTATCATAAGCAAGTTAATTAACCACGAAATGAAATAAAGATGTGAGCCTAATTAAACTAGAAAGGAAAAGACAAATAGACATCTAGACAAATTTAATAATTTTTTAGCATTATTTAAAAGAAAATATGGGTAAAAACTCAATGTTGTGTCACTTTTATCCAATTTAATATTTTTACATCTAATTGTAGACACATAATATAAATATTGAAACATTATTTATATTAATAAATTAAAAATTAACATTAAAAAATATTAAATTGAATAAAAAATACCTTTTAAAAGTTATCCACAAAAATACGTTTAAATGAACTGAACAAGTTAACCCTGTTAACCTATTCGATTGAAATTGTGAAAAGACAAAAAAATGACACTTTGTCCCCTAGTTAGTTGGGGGACCCAAACTGGCATGAAGTAGTTCGGACTGACTGAGTTCGGCTGAACTAAGGCAATCCAGTTGGACTGAGTTCGGCTAAACTTAGTTTGGTCGGACTCAATTTGACCGAACTAGCCTAGGTGTCATCTACTGTGGCACCAAAAAGCTCAAAAACTCTGCATTTCAAAATATTTTAACTTCTGCCCTATTTTTCTTCAGGAAGAATTTTTTTTTTACAAAAGTAATAAAATATCCTTTTTGACAACTCAAAGTCACGAATCTAGTCATATAATTTTTTTAGTATTTTGATTATTTTTAATATTTTTTATTAATTAAACATTGCAAATAGGTTTTTAAAGTTCAAAAAGAAGCTAATTAGAAATTTAAAAAATATATATTAAATGATATTAAAAAAAAAATTCAAAATATATTTTTCACTAAATGAGAGAATCTTCTCCAAAAGGGGTTTTATTTTTTGATAATGATAAATGTAGTAGTCAAAAAGTGACACTGAATGAAAACTACCAAATTAAGCTATGTTGGACTTCAAAATATTATTACGAAAAAAATATATATATCAAAATTTAATTTGATTTTTTTAACACTGCATATATATGTTCTCTATTTGGAAAATAAAAATCAGAAAAAAATAAGATCATTCTCATTTTTTTTGGTGACACCTAGAACCCCTAATTTTCAGTATTTTTAAAAAATGTCAAAATTTTAAAAATAACAGACATAAATTTCATTAAAATTTCTACATTTGATCAGTTTGCATCATTTTGAAATTCATTTTAGAAATGTCACTTTTATGTGGTCAAAGTTAAATAATTTTAGTTGTGTTGACCACTTCATTTATAAAGTGTGACACAACATATTGTGCTTTTACCCCTTTCAACTTAAATCCATTTGGTTCAATGTAAACTTCTTCTTTCAATTCTCCATTTAAAGATGTTGATTTCACATCCATCTGATAAACTTTGAAAAAGTTTCAAAAGTGTCTAAAGCATTTAAGCAACCTATATTTTGATAAGATCCATCTCTCCTCTAAGTAAGTCTTTGGTTTGGAGGCAAAGGACCAAATAACTGGCCCTTGAAAAGTAAAATGCTCTTAGAAAGAACATTCTTATAATCAGGAGCCCCTTTTGCTCGCTGCATTACAAAAAATCCGACTATTATAATTCCAAATTTGGTCATCTTTCACTTGTGGGTAGGGGCAACTTCAAATCAAAGAGAGACCAATGGCAAGGGAAAACTAAATTGCAACAACAAATGACGCATGAAGGAAAGATTATTTCAAATTTGCTTGCTTTTTTGTGAGCGAATCTTGCAAGCTCATGAGAAAAATGAGAAATCTTTGCTAGTGATTATATTTATTTGAATAAGTGCATTTTTTTCAAAAAAATTTAATTTAGAGGTTTTGAAATGGTTTAGAGATTAATTAGAAACAATTTGGTAAGATTTGTTTCTTGATATTGTCTCATTATACGCATATCATAAGGCTTCATACTAAATAAAACCACAATTAATATTAGTAAAATTAAAAGAGAAGGCCTCACATTTACAACAATGTCTAGAATCAAATCCATAAAAAGCCTTTGCATAGAGTCTACATTTTCCTTTGATTGCTATTTCAAAATGAAAACAAATGATAGAACACTTTTAGAAATAAAGAGGAAGCATGCCTCCAATTGCTCTCACAATAACAAGATTAGGTATGTATAATTTAACTATTTCCTTCTTTAATAGAAAAAAAAATATTAAAACTAATTATTTAAAGAAAAATAAAAAATTAAACTTCTTATCTTTTTTTCAAAAAAAAATTTTTTTATCTTTACGTAATGAAATAGTTACAAATTATGATTTTCTCATTGACAAATCTTGTGGTTCAATGTATACAATTGTCAAAACTTTCAAAAGACATTCTTATGTAACTTAGATTAATAAAAAATAGGTATTAATTGTTCAAAAAAATAAAAAATGAAAAAGATTCAACAACATTATGTATCTAATTAAATTATACAAAAATACAGATATAGATTTATATTTTAATATTAAAATTAATTTATATTTTACTTTTTATTTCTTATAGGTGTATTCTTTGGACCTACTAAAAGTGCAACCTCCTAAAAGTGCAAGTGCTAGTTTTCACTGGGTTTTAATTTTTTTAATCGATTGATCAAATTCGGGCTGTAAAATTTGTTGCAAATTTTGATCCCACTAAAAATCTAATTGAAAAAAATGTGGCCCTCGTAATTCAATAGAGAACTATGTGGCCTCATGATTCAATAGATTACAAACAAAGAAGTTTCAGAAATAAATCCTGCAATGTGAATCAAGTTTGTGGTAATGTGAATTGAGTATGTTGGGAGAAAGAGGATTTCTGTTAGGGTTTCCATCTGGCGGGGAGGAAGGCGAGTGGACACAAGAATGCTTCCATCTTTCAGACCATCCACAAACATGCCTCCGATCACATTCAAGGACGCCGCCTGCACATTCAATGGCGTCCCCCATCCATAATCAATCTCATAAACTGGAAATCTCGGAGAACTACTCACACTTGTACCATTTTTCCAGCCGATTCCCCTAAGTAAATCCACAACATCCCTACCCCCGGATTCCACCCACTCAATCATATTATTAACCTCATCTCCTGCAGTGCAGACAGAGATTAGTTCCTCAATAACACCAGCAGCAAAGCGGACGTCTTCCCTCAGTAATTTCTGGGCTGTAGTTTTGGCCACACAGAAAGACAAGCAATTTCCAAAATATGTTAATGGCAGAGGCGGTTTCACATGACCTCTGCAATCAGCCAGCACAGCGAAATAAACGGGCTCTTCCTCTGCAATCTCTCGAGCCTTGACTACGCATCTCCAGAATTGTGAGGCCACTGCAATAAATGAAGTAGTCGCACCAGTTCGTTCTTTCAAAGCTGCGATTTTCTCTCCTGTAAAACAAAACGTTTTGTATCCTGTCTCTGTTTCCAGATACCATTTTCAGGCTTCTGTGTGTAGCTGGCACTAATTCCTTTTGTGTGCTCTGCCTCCAGATTGACTCGCATGAACTTGTAAATCTGCGCACCGTCTATCCCTTGACGAGCTTCGTAAGATATCCTCACCGCAGTCTCCTGTGTTGATCTGAACATTGTCCTAATGTGGAGCGGGGGTTTCGAAACAGGGAGGTTTCTGCTGCACTCTGCCCACGATTTCATAAAATGCCAAAACGAATTTCCGTCTGCTACAATATGATGAAATGCGGTTCCTATGCAAATTCCCCCTCCCTCAAATCTCGTGACCTGCAATAACCATTGATTTGAATTGAAAACCCCCCAAAAAATGATACGAAACATTTAGATCATGTCTCACATTTCAACTAAAATTGAAGCTATTTACCTGAATTGAAAGAAGGGGTGTATTGTAAATTTCGTGCTGCTGGTAAGGATGCACGATTTGGACAAGGGTTTTGAAAAAGGGCTTTCGCTGAAATTCCTCTTTTTCCAGGTCCTTGAAAGGCATATCCATTAACGCTTCCACAAATTCCACTCCGCCATCGTTGCAATCAATCTCTGGTCTGCCCGATTCTTGCCCAATGACCAGCTGTCCTGCAAATGGATAGAAATGAACCAGAACTGATGAGAGGCTTTTCTTCAGGCTGTCTACGATTGAAGAAAATTCATTTGTGGGCAACAATCTGTAGAAGAGAAGCCTCTGAGGTTTGCTGGCTGGAAGCCAAAATAGGTCAAGGTTCGAAAGAAACATGCGTTGCCTACATGATGGGACAGCCAGAGCGACTGTGGATATCCCCAGCACTGTCACCTGCGCTTCCTCCATTTCGTGCAGGTGCCTCCATTGCTCGAACACACAAGCATAATGAATATATAACACTTTGGACCTAAATTTACTAAACCTGCTAGTAGATTGGATTGCTATGAAGTAAATGCGGTATAAAGGTCGATCAGATAAGATTCACTGGTGCTCTATCAGATTGCAGTTTTTTAAGGAATGCAAATATAATTATTTTGTTCACCTTTACCACCGTCCTAAGTCCTGCCGACTCTAAAACGGCCCAGAATCCTTTTTAAATACGTTTCAAATCTACTTTTGCAACAGATTTCTTTGCAATGCACTGACAGAAATACAATGGCTGCTGAGCTTCATGAAGTGGTGCCTACAAAAGTCACAGAGCATGGGAGAAGAAAGCCCAATAGCATACTGAATACATATTTTTGTATGTATTTAATTGTTTGTAGTCTAGTTATTGTTTTGGTTTTTGGTACTATTGGATTCAGGCAAGAGTTCGTCCAATATTTATTTAAAGATGTTCCAATAATAGTGCATTTAAAATTGTCAATATTTATGAACATATGATCCAATAGGAGCACCAGTTACAGTCCATAATCCAATGACCATTAACTCCTTGCACACCCAACCCTTCAATTAGTAACTTTAAAAAAACCAAAAAACAAATGACTAAAAGCTCATTAATAAATTTCACATGTACCAATAGTCGCTCATTTTTTATTTTTTTGGACCATAATTGACCCATTTGTGCACCTTTATTGGTACCCAAGCACACGACTACTATTGAGGCATTTGTGTATAAGTATTGACAATTTTAAGTGCACAGTTATTGGGGCATCTTTAAGCAAATATCATACAACACTTTGAAAAGTGTATTGTTTGACCCTTACATGCATAACGGAGCATCGTTACTACCCGAAAGCCAAAAACAAGTTAAGTCGCATGCGGAGACAACAACAAAAAAAAAATCGTACACGAAGTTAGCTATAATGGCTATTGGTGCGCTTCCCCCAATGTGTATTAAAAAAATAGATATATGTTGTAGAGGTTTTGTTAATAAAAGTGTGTCAAATTAGAATCAAAGCTCTATATACAATAATTTTTAATTATTAAATTAAAATTAATTAATATATAATTATAATAGTTATATAGCTATTATTGTTAGTTAATTAAATATCATAATAATAAATATATGTAATAATTATTTGTTATAATATTAATTATTAATAATTTATCTATTATTATTTATAATTGTTATTATATTATTTAATATTGATGATTATATATAAAAATAAGTATTAATTATTTAATTATATTTAATTTGTATAAAACTAATATAATGTTATTATTTAATGAATATGTATAAATTATATTACATTATTTATTACTTATTATATTATTATCTATTTATTTATATATATATATATATATATATATATATATATATATAATATTATATTAATAATATTATCTCATGATTATATAAATTGATTAATTATAGCTACACATTTAACTTTTTTATATGTTTGATATTTAAAATTTTATGTATTTTTTAAATTATTATTAAAATTAAATGGCTTTATCAATTATTGTATTGTCCAAAGAAATAGGACAAAATAGTTACCGGTATGTAATAGTGGTACTTTTGTAAAATACAATTGTTTGAAAAATGTCAGAAAAAATCAATGAATAGCTAAATGCTTACATCATACTAATAAGACTAGAATAATAGCTAAAGTAACTTGTGTATTTTGAAATAAATTTGAAAAAATATAAACATTAAGAAATTTGGTCAACCTATTTTAATTCTTTTCTTTCATTGGTTGATGCTTTGACATTTAAAAAACCAGGGGAATGCATAAATATTGTCATGTGTGGTAGGAACTAAAATTTGGTGTACAAATATGCTTATGTTATAATCAATCAAACTAAAAAAAATTGTTTAGAAGATTGAAGATAGTAGTGTGCAAGTGGGCACTTTACAATCACAAACCAATACAAAGAGATTTGTAGTCCTCATTCAAATTATATTTTCTTTACTCGATCACCATTTGTATCTTTATTTGTGTAAAAGGACTTTAAAAAAATGTTCGAAATGTATGATTGATTTTAAATTGTAATGAAAAAGCTACAAATTTATTGCCATAATCTATTTGCTTGGATTACCATTGAAACTTGTGATAAAATCTGTCTTTTTTATCATCAATTATGTAAAGTAAATTGCCTTTCATCACATTGGTTATACAATTTATGAGATTGACATATGTCATCTTTATTTGCCAATTTATGTTTATTGTGGACTACTCTAAATGATTATCACTAATAAATTGAATTGTGACCTTGAATAACATCTTCTAATTTTTTTAGTGGGAGATCATTTTAATGTGAAAAATCTAAGCTATATATATAAGATCAAGATTATAAATCTAGTGTATTTATTTTAGGTATTATCCTAAATATATAATTATTAAATAAAAATAAAATTCTATCTCATATTCCATTCTTTATTTTAAGTCGTTATTATATTGCTTAGCATATATTTTATTATGGTGGAACCGTTACACGTCCTTTCTATGCAAGTGTTGGTAATTAGATATTTTGAGAGAAACTACTTACAAGATCAGTTAAGAGGCTTTAGAGTATGAACCTTTTGCTTATATTTTATTTACTATCATTTGTATCTAAAGGACGTGCAAAGGTCATTCTGATTGTAATTTATAAATAATGTTTTATAAATTGAAATATTTTATTGAAAAAAGATACAACATCAATTGTGTGTACTAATCATTATTAATCATTTACATTTCTTGATACAACAATAAGTGGTGAGTCTTAATATGAGTCATTGTAGCATTATTGAATGCTACGTCCATGGATATGTTGAACATTGGTTTTTGTTGAATATAGAATTGAGAACACTAAACATCATCTAAATGATTCTGAAACAACAAATAATACGAATTCATGTAATTGACAAATATTTTATAGTGCAAATACTTTTATTATGAGTAAAATAAGATCTAAACTTGCACATTGATCATAAACATATTCTTGAAATAGAAAATATAAATTTGCAAATTATTTGTGTAGATTCCTCCACAGCGACCTAAGGCCAAGCTCACTTTGTTCATTTTAAATTCATTCACATTATTGGAATGCTTCATGACTCATTATTTTAATTTAGCATTCTTTATTGTAATCCATGGGATTTAATTCTCTAAGTGTTGAAGATCACCATAGGGTGAGCCAGATGGCATCATGGTGCAATTTCTAGCTAAACCATGACCCTTCATTCTACAAAGACATGCCAGCGCACCACACGGATCAACTAAAGATGACATCACGCATAGGAGGGAGCAAGAATCATCACCTGTGAACTTTTATAATAGTTACTATAATGATGAATGACATAGGGGATATGTAGAAGCTTGTTTAGTAACAACACCCATGTTTAATTTTGGAAGATTTGTCTATATAAGTCTGTGGGTGCAATGTAATAGGGGTTCGCCAATTTAAAAAGAAGAGCACTTGGATATAGTTTTATCTCTCTAAGCTTAGTTTTGTCCTGGATTAATTATTGAAAGAAGACATATTAGATTGTGTAGAATTCGCCTTTATTGTATGTTTACTGTTATTTTGTGAATGTTTTTAAGTCTTTGTGTCATTCTTAAATGATTATAGCCATAAATTTTTACGTTATTGTTTTTATGATTTCATCATAAGCACACAGGTCATTGAATCTTGTTTTGTATTATTTCAATTATCTATAACGTTTGTGATTGGGATTTATATTATGTCATTTGGTGAACTAGATTTATAAGGAATAAGAATTGTATTGAGATAATAGGAATAATTCACATTCTAGTGAACCTTAGTGGGCGCTTCCCTGTGACTTTCGCCCTTAAGAATTCTACTCTCTTTCCAACAACAAAGAGTCTATGACACTTTGTGCTCTTTTGAGGTGTTTTTTATTACCTTGAGGAGGAATTTAAAGTTTTGTAAAACCTTTGGCGTATTGCCTTAGATTTAGGTTTATTTATGTTATGTCTTTCTATCCCTTTTCCTCTCCCAGAAAGATGAACAAAGGGTTGGCTTCTAAAATCCCAGAGGTTGCACTACATAATGCAATCAGTCCACCATATCCACAACTTCCCATAAGGCTATTTACTTGAGACATAAGCTTTAAGGATCACCAATTTGTATTTTATATCTATTTGTAATGTTGAAAATACTTTTTTTCATTAGCTTGATTTTTTTAATTTGCTAATTATTAACATTTATTACTTTGAATGTTACAAAAAATGAGGTTTACAATCGCCAATATAAGTCATGAGTCCAAAACTTGATTCCAACAGAAGAAATGAAGAAAACTTAATGGATCATAACACTAGCACTTACAATTGGCCATTCATGCCATTTTTATAAGTTCAAAAAGAAAAAGAAAAAGAAATGTTTGGGGTTTGAAATAAGTGTGTGCACAAACAATGAATAAATAGTAGTAGTATTTAGATAGGGTGAACTCCAAATGTGAAAACATTGTAACCTTCTGAGTACCAAGTTCATGTCCCAAGGGGCATCAGAGGCTACTCTTTTAATTAACTGCAATACAAGACACAACATGAAAGGTTGTATTTAATTTACATGGAAGAGAAAAACAATCCTCTACCATAAGGTAAAGATCGATCTACTCTTGGATAGAAACCCCTAGATCTTTGTAGATTAGGGTGGTTAGTTTTGCTCCATCTATAGTACCAAAAGACAAAACAAAAATAAGTATGTTTTAGTAATGCATAATGCCACTAAAATTGACTTCAATCTTTCACCAATTACTCTTATGAGCAAGTAGGTTAGACAAAAACTAGTTAGCTCAGCTATTCTTTTCTTATATTTTGTTTGGGACCTACTGAGGACCTATATAATACAAAGATAACCATTACACATCAAGGGAATGGTAGTAAAATGATCCCCTCCACTTTCTCCATAGTTTTGTAAGTGGTAGTTGAATAAGGTATTCGAGAATAAGCTTGCAGATCACATAAACTACTAGAAGTTGAATGTGTAGGAGAATAATGAGGAGGATTCTCATGACCCCCAACCTCTATTATTGAGTGGATTGAGTGTGAAAATGCAAGCCAACTATTATTATTGCTATTAATTGTGGATTTCACCACCAACCAAGAACATCCAATTAAACAAGTCAATTGAATATTTTCTAGAAAATTAGTTGAAATGTGAGAAACTAGAAAACAAACTTATCCCAAGCTATAAGATTGATGACCTAAGGTCAAAATTCTAATGTGACCCTAAATAACGATTATAAATGAATCATAATCAATTTATTAGATGAGTAGGGCCCAACACAAAGCCAAAACTCCAATCTGAAAAATATTATCACAAGCAATTTCTAACATAATGTTAAACCCATTATCAAATAACTAGTACATGTTTAAGGAGGAAAAACATTTGTGAACAAAAATCCTATCAAACATCACTAATTTTTTTAATTTTTACTATACAACATCAATAAAATCTTGTTTTTGAGGGAATGCATGAATCCATTTAGTATGGTTTTTAGTCCTATTGAAGACAGGATATCAAATTTTATGAAATAAAAAAACATATATTATTCTAAATTCTAACAATGAATTCAATAACTAAGCCATAATTGCATTTTATAATGAGATTGACTCGTTGAATTCTAAAATAATATATTTGCAATGCAATTACTTATGATAAATATCTTTTTCAATCCAAACTACAAAATTAGTTCCCACCAACATATGTGCAACATATTTTATTATATTTTTTACTAACAAAGAGGAAAAAAAAAAAATCCAACAAAATTGATTTCAAAGAGGAAGTATGCAATACCCAAATCCATCTTCATATGGTGTTCATTAAAGAATAAGATTGTAGTAGGTATCAAAGTAATATCAAAATACTTGATCTATAAAGTTAGATTTGTTTAGCATCGACATCCATTAAAGTTATTAACACAAACATTGACACTTCACATATAGATTTTGCAGGTTGTGGTCATAATGAACTTGGTATAGAAAATAAAATAAAAACTGTCAACATATCCAATATCCATCCACCATTCCTTATGATTCTAAAAATGAGATAAGAATTCTAGAAGAAAGATTACAATTTCATCAAGTTGCATGCAAAAAATATTTGTGGCTCTTCCCAAACAAAGAACTAGGATTATGTCCAATGTATCCCTAATGAACTTGTCAACTTCATGTTTTCTCATGAGAATCTATAATAAGTAGCTCATATCTCTAGAAAAAAAAGAATCCAACTTCCCCCCATTTTATTGCTACAAGCACTAGCTATTACTAGTACCACAATGCATGCAATAAGAGAAACATAAAGTTGCTAGATAACATGCAAAGTAGAGAATGGATTTTAAAATAAACATCCATGCTAGAGATGTTTAGAATAAGGACAAAAAAGGAATGTAAAATAAGCTTATTATGCTAGATCTAGCCCCATATTTATTATAGCATAACTTTTTAAAAATAAACATATCATGTTTTTGGACTCAACTAAATATTTGGTATCAAGTCAATCTATTTGATCCATCTTTCACAAGGAATGATTCACAAGAGCCCATCTCTTACGGGATTGAATATCCTTCTTGTCATTATTTGCATTGGTTATATGAGTGAAGTATTGGGATTGAAAATGATAAATAAACATCACATAGTATCAATCAACTCCATTAGGAATTTCATAAGGAAAATCAAGACTTCTAAGGAGTCCAATCATCCAAGAAGAATTTTTCCTTAAGTGTACTCACCCATGGAGTTCCCTGATAACTATGCCCAATTAGCCAATTTGATGCCCAATATGTTTACAAACAAGAATACTCACCACTAGACTACAATGAAAATGTTGATTGAAAGTAAGTTAGACCACAAATGTTGATAACTAAATATAACCATTTATTAAAAACTCCCTAAAGGCATCAAGGAACTAACATAATGTAGAGGAGGGGATTTTTTATCTTCAAAGTGTTGAAATCTCAAGAAACAAACCTTCATTCACTACCTCACTTAACTTTCACTCTGGTGAGCTAGGAAGATACAAGTAACTAACTATCCAAACCTATGAATACAAATAACTGAATAGAAGAAGCATACATGTAACAATAAAATTATTTTTACCACTAAATCTGAAAGGGCGGGTCACATAGACCCTTTGATGAACTCTGCTTTCTCTCTACCCAAGGATGCATGAGCAGGTCATGGACGATAACGCGAGACACTAACATCTTGTATGGACAGGGTATAGAGGCTATGCCAAAGAGTGCAACAAATTGACTAGTACCCAGGTTTATGTTTATGATGTTACAAAAGATATAAAATGACAGCAACATAATGTAAAATACATTGGAAAGGTGGAAGGAAAGAGAAAGAGAGATAGCTCACAAAGGTCCATGAATGAAGTTTCTAGCACACACAAACTTTCTACGATAACCTACACAAAAATCAAGTGGAGATGAAATGTTGGGGCTATGTTTAGAGGTTTTGTTGAACACTAGATGTCACTTAGAGGGGGGTGAATCAATGATTTCCAAACCTTTTTCCCTTTTCTATCCTATGTGTATATACCGGTTAACTGATCTAACATAAATCAAACATACAGGTTAGATGGGAGGATAACACAAATGCAACCACACATAAAAGGGACACCACATAACACCATATGTACGAGGAAAACCCAAGATGGGAAAAACCTCAGTGAGAAAAGTTATTAGAGACTACTGCTCCAATCCAGCCTCACAATGAAACATTTGGTTACAACATTTAGGGCACCAACCCAAGGAGTACCACTCCTACTTTAGGGCACCAACCCAAGGAGCACCAACCCCTAATTTTAGGGCACCAACCCCTGCACTAAGCTCCAACTCAATGATTACAAGATCTTATAATAAATACAAAAGTTATCTTCTTGTTACAAAAGAACTTTGTAACTCTCATGTATGTCTCTCCACCGGTTCTCCTCTCTAAAAATCTTTGTCGATTCTCTATTCATCTTTGTTTTGTTGCAATCTTATCTCCTGGTGCCTCCCACTCTTTGTTGCACCTTACTCTCTATTGCACCCTTGCCAGTTCAGCCTCTTCTTATTCTCTACCAGTTCTGCTCTCTTTCGGTTCTCCAACCTCTCTGTCACACTACTGCTGGCCACCACTGGTCTACTTTTCTCAGTCAGTTGTCTGCTATCTGATTTGCTGCCGATTCTCAGCTAACCTTCTCTGCAATCTTCTATGACTCTTCTCTGTCGGTTCAGTCACCACCGGTATACTCCTCTATCAAACTCAATGGCAAGCTACCGATTGCTTCACTCTCACCGATTGAACTCTTCAACATGATTCTCACTCACACACTCAGTCTCTTCTCTGATTATCATTGAACACTTGACTGGTTTTCTCTCCCATGCAGTAGCTCCAACAATATCTTTGGTTCGCATTCTTATCACCAGATTTTCTAGCCTAAATGTTAGTTTGAACATTGGCATGCTAGGGTTTCCGCCATGCACTGAATTTGCATCTGATCTAATCTTTGATCAGTGTGACATATCATATCAAATCTGATATCATGTCCTTGATCGATGTCCAACACTCAATCAATGAGCATTGCCCAACTGTTTACCTTGCGAACCATGTCTTCTCTCTTTTGTCGTCTGTAGCATGATTTTCGACCTTTTGTCTGATCGATCACATGCATGATGTGGTTTACTTTATCCTCTTTGATCTACAAGATCAATCTGTACTCGATCTATGTTGTTTCCTTGATCTTGAGCCACAATCCCTTGCCTTCATTCCTCGAGCTTCGCAATCGCCATAAATGTTGGATCGGTCACCAACAACTTCACCAACACATCACACTAACATGTGCATGCATGCCACTTCACCTCCACATGAACCCTTTGTTGGCATCCACCTTTGATAGGTCAGTTATGTCAGTTTGGATAGGATCACCGACCAACCACATAACCAGGTTCATCTATCGGTTCATAGACCCTGTCAGTTATACCCTAACCAGTCTACCTTCAACCTTGCACTTTTCTTCTCTTCTGGTGGAGCACCTAAACCGATCAGCACACATTCCAGCCTACCTCATGCACATATTCATCAGATGGGAGCCTTCTACATCAATAGATCGGTTCTCCTATCAATTGGTTTGTCAAAGTGACAAACATATCCTTCCTTCTCTGTACCAACAACTCATCATTGTCTACCCGACTGATCCGATGCATATCTCTGATCTCATGCACCTAAGGAAGCTTAGTGTTTCACCATTTCATCCAGTGTGAGCCTTCAATCGCCTTCCTTTAACTCTTTTGTCTTATTTCAGAGGACTATGATGCATTCCATGCATAATAGGAGATAAGATCCACTTACCAATGGGAGTGGATCCTTGTCATTTACATCCTGCATTACACCAATGTGGCTTCCCTATTTGAGCATGCATATCTTCAAACAAGCACATTTGATCTGGTTGGGCACATTCACTATCAGTCATCTCTTCATTTGGTGACTGCATCTTTATCTGGTGCAAGTCCTATTATTTCACGTCCATATAGCATACCGGTGGCCTACACATACTTCACCTCCAGTGTTGATGTGAAGTATGTAACATTCCCCCTCTCCATCATAATCAACCACCCAACATCTTTCTCTCTTGTTGGTTGGCAACTATGCACTGCCAACATGTCACTTATCGGTCTACAATCCTTATGTCTTCAACACAAGTCAACACTAACTTGTGTACTAGTGACTCCGATGGCCATTATGCTAGATGACCTTCTCTTCCTTACCGGTAACTTGCTATGCTAGAGGACATCAATGACACCATTTCTGGTATTCATCCATGCCAGCCCTGCTCATCAATCTCCCATATCGGTTTCCATCCTATACCGATTGACATCAATGACAACACAATGCCAACATGTTTTTCATAGTCAAACCCTCTCTTTGATGTTTCCACCTCCATGAATGGCCAAGATGATAGATAATGGATAAAGAAGATAATATATGATAATGCAAAATAAACAAGATGAATAATATATTATTGGAGATGCAATGCTACAATGAAAATAAAGAAGAAGAAACTCCCCTTCAACACCAAAGAAGCACGAGCTTGTTGGAGTGAAGATGAGCACCAAGAAACTTCAAACACACAACTATGATGATGGTGACAAGATTAATGAGGTGCAACAATAGAAAAATGCAAAAAAGGTGATCAAGAAGCTCATATTGTGTTGAAATCCTAGAGAGTGTGTGTAGAAGACCAAAAAGTGTCATAAAGATTGATTACCCACTGCCAAATGAAGGCAAAAAAGGCAAGATATGAGGCCCAAGGACAAAATTGATATTTATGGCCATGAGAAGAGGCATTACGAATCGTTTCAGGCGTAGGTGTAACTCTCAAACGAACACCTGCAGACTGCAAATTCTTGGGATGCTAGTGCAATGTGCAGATGTCTCTGCAACACGTAGGCGTCTATGAGCCATATAGTCAACAAGGTCATGAAAAGGACAAAAGAAAAGGTGACAAATAAATCCAAATAGACAAAAGGACAAAAAGGTAAAAGAATTCTCCAATCAACATAAGAGAAGGCGGTTATGTAGTGTGAAATTACACAAGGTGCAATTTACAACACTACACATAATAAGTTGCCTTTACAATTAAAAAATTATTTATTGAAATGGTCTACACAATGAAAACTCATTTTTGGATCTCCCTTTATATTTTCTCTTAGCATTTCCAAGAAGAGAAAGATAGAAGATTGCAAGATTACCATATAACCTTTAATCTCATGTTCCCCTAACAAAGTGGTTAGATATAATAGACTAAAATGAGCATTAACAAAGTGGTCAAGCCCTACTCTAAAGGAAAGTAAATGAAACTTTTATGGGAAATCTAATGAAAAATCTTAATTTTATTGGAGAAAATGGTCTTATTACAGACAAGATGCTTGGGGACTTTGTTAGATTAATATAATAAACAAAAAAGCAACACAGGGAAAGCTTCAGAGTTGGTGCAAGACCTAAAGCAGGCCATCTTCTTCAATATAGAAAAATTAAAACCAATTAATCTAGGAAGATTCAACATTTTCCTATTAATTCAATCATAAGACTTCAAAATTTGGAAGCTAAATCAAATCATAAAGGAAGATTGAGCATTAGTCCTGTTAGGATCCGAGAGGCAACTGAGAGGGGGGGGGGCTGAATCAGTTGTCAATTAATTTCAACCCAAATATAACTTAATCAAACTTGATGCATAATACTGGTAAACCAAACTTAATGTTGGTTGACATATTAGCAGTTAGTATCAATTTTAGTGAAGCTTAATGCATAAAACAGAAAGAGAAACAACATCCACAACACATAACACAAAGATTTGTATGTGGAAACCCTATAAGGGGAAAAAACATGGTGGGAAAACTTACCCACAATCAGATGATACTACTGTAGATAGTATGTGTATACAAATGGGGTATGCACATGCAGAAAGGCCAACTGCCTAGAGCTCACTGCTCAATCACAAAATAGGAGTCACAATGACTACAATTGGATGGTTAAATCCAATGATAATGTACTGCTCAAAGTAGCATCTTCAATGCTGGATTCAGTATCGGTTAAGCTCTGATAATCACCTTCAAACCTTCCTTGAACCTTCTCTATGGTCTTCTCATATGATCTTCAATATTCACACATACCATCTTACAATACTGTAGCATCAAAATTAGGAATCATCACAATAAGATATATCAATGAAAACACAAGACAATCAAAGCAATATCATGAGAATACTCATTGAAATGAACCTAATTCCAAAGCACATTCAATGAAGGTATGAAAACGAAGCATTCAAAAGAAAACATTATGCAAACCAGATGTAAGATTGAATACTCCTTCCATGCGGCTCCATTGTTGTTCTTTCCTCTTCAATAGGTTTGTGGATCTCACCTACAAGTGCACACACAATTGAAAGCAAGATTGATGAAAGCTCAAGAGTACTAGAAGCGTAAGTTCGGTAGTTTTTGATAGAAATTCGGATTATTAAGGGCAGGTTTGATTGAAAATCATCCAATTTATAGAGAAATTGGAGAAAATGAGCAAATTAGCATGAAAGAGATTTGAATAGAAATTCAAATCAAAAATAGCAAAGTTATGACATATTGCTATGCAAAGAGGATTATGATAATTTTATGACAAATTTTATGACAAATTTCCATGTCAAGACAAGTTCTATGACAAATTGCTATGTCAAGACAAGTTCTATGACAAATTTCTATGTCAAGACAAGACTCTATGACAAATTTCTATGTCAAGAGTATGACACATGAAGCACACAAATAGGGAGAACTAGAGACAAGATAATTAGGTGGAATTTGAATTGGAAAATTAGAAAAATAGGTGGAAATTAGGAATTAGGAAAATAATGAAAATAGAAAATTAGAAATTTAGAAAAATAGGAACTTAGTGAATTAATTAATAATTTCTCATTTATCAATTAATTCACAAAGAGGGAATGAAAAATTAGGAAAATTAGATAAATTAATTAATACTTTTTTTCATTTATTAATTAATTTATAATAAGAAGAATAATTAATTAGCCAATTAAATGAAACATTTAATTGTAATGAGAAAACTTAGGATAAATAAGTAATTTATTAATCCTAAAGGAAGAAATGACGCACAAGGTTAAATGATTAAATCATGAAACCCTAGAAGGTGAATTAGCAATGCGAGGATGACAATTAGGTCTTGATTGAAGATAATTAATGTCGATCATGATTTTGAATTGATAACTGACCAGTGTTGATAAATGATTCGATTGAGATTGGTTGACAAAAATCAATGACAAATTGACCAGATTGACATGATTGAAAAAGGACAAGGATCGATGACGAATCGATCGCAATATGACAAGATTGACAAGGACAAAAATCGACCAAAATCATGATTAAAGATTGTTGTCGACAAGACCAAATTCGAAAGTGAGATAGATGAAGAATGTAGAAGAATGACTCGATGCTCGCAAATGATAAAAACCAAGTGCGTGACATAGGAGAAATGTTAATGCGATGCAAAAACCTAAAATGAGGCAATGCGCAAATGTTAAAGTATGACCTCGCAAGCGTTGACCATTTTTGGGTGTCTACATTTTGCCCCTCTTTGAGACAATGCGATTCTGAGCGTTGTTTCAAAGAACAATAATAAAAATGCCCCAGACAATAATAATGACATATGCATGCCCCCTCGAGGAATTGGCCGGAAACATCCAGAAAAGAGGCCAATTGATCGATAAGAATGATAAAAAAATGATAGGAGCAAATGGAATGACAAGACTGACGGAAGAAATGTTAGTAAGAAGAAATTAGACAGAGGACAGTTAGAGATGAAGAAAAACTTGCTTTCAGTAATGCACAGAAGTAGGTGAGAACCTTTATTTGATATGGCAAAATGGATGCGGCGCTACATGGCAATGAAGGCCAGAGTGATAATGCAATCCCTTTGCGTAAGACAGACACATCGCAGACAAACAACAATCACAATCAAAAAAAAAAAAAAAAAAAAAAAAGAAAAGGATCATGAACCATCCCGGTCACTCTAAATCACTCAGTGACATCATCGAGCAACATAGGAACATGATTGAAGATAAATCAATAAAAAGATAAGACTCACAAATTCAAGCAAATCAAACAAACATCTTGATCTTCATTGTCAAAAGTTGAAAGTGATAATAGGACGATCATGCTGTCTGGTTTCAGGAAATGCGGTACCCCGTCTAAGACAGGACATAGTCTGGTTTCGAGTATACCACACCCTGTATAAGACCCATGATAATGTGACAAGGACAAATGATTTTTAATGCTGATGTTCGATTGATATGACAATTTTTGATCAGTTTGAATGTTTGATTTTATTGAAAAGGTTCATCTATTTATGCATGATTTCATTAAAGCATGATGTTGGATTGCGAGTGTCGTTGGATGAATGCTCAGTGATCTGTCGATGCATAAAGGGAATACTTTATTGCAAAATGCATGTTTTTGTGAGTTTTATAATTTTTTGTTCGTTTTTTTCAGGACTTTATATGACTTTTTTTTAAGGATTTTGTTCAGGACATTTTTTGATTTTTTTGAATTACTTCAGGACATTTTTCGATTTTTAAGACTTTTTTTTTTTTTAGGACATTATTTGATTTTTTAGGATTTTTTCAGGAGATTTTTCAATTTTTAGGATTTTTTCAGGACATTTATAAATTTTTTGAATTGATTTTAGGACATTTCTCAATTTTTAGAGATTTTTTCAAGACATTTTTTGATTTTTTTGGAATTTTTTCAGGACATTATTTGATTTTTTTGGAATTTTTTCAGGACATTATTTGATTTAAAAGCTCCAGTGACTGATCATGACAAGGGGAAGGAACCTAATGCGCATTTGAAAGTCACATAGACCAGGTCCAACACATATGTACAAGAAACTAGAGTAGACAGGACAGTGATGTTGACCAATAACTGGCTTGGAATAGAACATTAGGTCGAGATCAAGATAAGTATGATAAATCGGTGGAGAAAAAGCATATCTAGAAGTCATGATAGATGACGGAGCAATAATCTTATTACTCATGGTGCCTGATTGCCAGGTTTTCACCATGGTACTTGCCCAAAGCGCCTGTTTGCCAGGTTTTCACTAGAGGGCGAATCATTCTTTTTCTTTTCTTTCTTTTTCATTTTTTTTTTTTGCTTTTTTTCATTTTTTGCTTTTTTTTTTAAATTTTTTTCTTTTTTTCATTTTTTTGTATTTTTTCAGTATCATATTTGAAGAGAAATCTGATAGCAAACTATGCCCAGTACTTGCGAAGATGCATGCTATTAATAGGATCAGACAGAGGTTCACCTTCGGGAGTCGCAAGCTGATATGCCCCCGAGCCATAGGCTGCAGTTACTATGAAAGGCCCAACCCAATTAGGTTCAAACTTGCCCTTGATGACGTCAGTAGACTGTGTATTCTTGGGATTTGCCTTTAAAACCAGGTCTCCCACTTCGAAGTGTCGCCCTTTGACCTTCTTATGATAAGAGCGACGGAGACGGTTTTGGTATGCTTGCAAATGTGTCAGAGCTGTCTAACGTTTTTCATCTAACATCTCAAGCTGATGCAGCCGAGAGACTCTGTGTGTCTCATCATCAATCAGGTGTTGCAAGGAAACCCTCAAGGAAGGAATCTCGACTTCCAAAGGTAAAATGGCTTCCGCACCATACACCAAGGAATAAGGTGTTGCGCCAGTAGGGGTGCGGATAGAAGTGCGATAGGCCCACAGTGCTAGATTTAACTGTACGTGCCAATCTCGACCAGCGTCATTGACCACTTTCTTTAGGATCTTGATAATGGTTTTATTTGAAGCTTCAGCTTGACTGTTACCCTGTGGATAGTATGGGCTAGAAAAACGGTGTTGAATATGAAATTTTTCACAAAGCTCTTTAACATCTTTATTCTTGAAGGGTCGACCATTATCTGTGACTATGGCAAGGGGAACCCCATATCTGCATATGATATAATTTAGCAAAAATTTTGAAATTTGGACACCAGTGATATAGGTCATGGGGATGGCTTCAATCCATTTTGTAAAATATTTTGTAGCTGTAATAATGAACTTGTGTCCATTTGCAGATGTTGGGTGAATCTTGCCAATAAGATCCAATCCCCACTGAGAAAAGGGCCATGGAGATATGACAGAATGAAGCTCTTGAGCTGGCGCATGAATATAATCTCCATGAATCTGGCACTTGTAGCATTTTTTAACAAAATCATGAACATCTTTTTCCAAAGTGGGCCAATAATACCCAGCATGAATCAACTTTTTGGCTAAGCTAAGACCGTTGAAATGGCCCCCACATATACCATCGTGAACCTCATGTAAAGCCGTTTGTGCTTCATCCGAATCCAAACACCTGAGGAGGGTATGGTCAAAGGAACGGCGGTAAAGGGTGTCAGCGATGATGACATATTTGGCTGCTTGTCGGATAAAGGCTCGGCGTTGGTTAGTGGAAAGGTTAGGTGGTAAGGTTTGAGATTTCAAATACTGATATATGTCATTGTACCACGGGGAGTTGGGACCAACAAGAACGCACATCACATCAGCTATCGAAATGTCAAAAGAAGGGACCAGCAATTGTTCAACCAAGAATTCACACTTGTCCATATTATGAGGCATATTTATCATGGAAGCAATTGTAGCCATTGCATCTGCTGACTTGTTTTGCATTCTTGGCACTTGACTGAAATTGATAACTATGAATTTTGTCTTGAAGAAATCCACCATGTTTTTATAAGGAATAAGTTTTTCATCCTTTGTTTCGTAGTCATCATTGACTTGTCGGATAACTAGTTGAGAATCTCCATAGACTTGCAAATGCTTGATATTCCAGTGGATTGCTACTCGGAGTCCTGTGACAAGTGCTTTGTACTCTGCAATGTTATTGGTACATTGGAAAGTTATTCTATACGACTTTGGAATAGCATCACCTTGAGGGGTGACAAACAAAATGCCTGCGCCAGATCTGAACTTGGTATGGGACCCATCAAAGTATAACTTCCATTCATGGGACGATGTGAGAGCAAAGACTGATTCATCTAGGAAATCAGTCAACATGGGATGATCGTCTGAAATAGGAGCATCTGCCAGTTGATCTGCTATGACTTGTCCTTTTATCGCCTTTCGCTCCATATACTCAATATCAAATTCGCTGAGGATCATTACCCACTTTGCTAGGCGACCCGTCAAAGTTGCGCGGCTAAGCAAATACTTTAAGGGATCAATTTTTGCAATCAACAATGTTTGGTGGCTTAGCATATAATGTCGGAGCTTTTGTGTTGCAAATACCACTGCTAAGCATGCCCTCTCAATAGTTGAATAATTTAGCTCATAGCTGACCAGTGTCCGGCTGATATAGTAAATAGCTCTTTCTTTGCCATTCTCATCTTGTTGAGCTAGGAGAACTCCTAATGCTGTTTCAGTTGCAGAGATATACAATAAAAATGGCTTTCCTTCTATAGGAGGCATTAGACTAGGTGGTGACAGCAAATAGTCTTTTAGAGCTTGAAAAGCTGATTGACATTGCTCAGTCCATTTAAAAGCGACACCTTTGTGTAGGAGATGTTGGAATGGATGGCATTTGTCGGCCAACTGAGCTATGAAGCGACGAATTGACTGGAGCTTTCCTTGTAAACTTTGTAATTGCCGGAGGTTGGAAGGTGGAGGCATATCCATTATTGCTTTGACTTTTGCAGGGTCGACCTCAATGCCTCGGTGGGAAACAATGTATCCAAGCAACTTGCCAGCTGTAACACCAAAGACACACTTTTTTGGATTGAGCCTGAGTTTGTAGGTTTCCATTCTGTCAAAAATTGGGCCCAGGATGGCTAGATGACTATCTCTGGTAACAGATTTGCACAACAAGTCATCAACATAATCCTCCATCAAAGTGTGCATGAAATCATGAAAGATTGTCGTCATTGCTCTTTGATATGTTGCACCAGCATTTTTGAGGCCAAAGGGCATCACATTCCAACAATAGGTGCCCCAAGCACAGGTGAATGCGGTCTTATGCTGATCTTCGGGTGCAATGCGGATTTGATTGTAGCCGGAGAAACCATCCATTAATGAAAGCATCTCATAACCAGCTGTCATGTCCACTATGATGTCTATATTTGGCAATGGAAAATCATCCTTAGGACATGCTTTATTCAGGTCCCTAAAATCTGTGCAGATGCGGATGCCCCCAGTTACTTTGCTAACAGGTACTAGATTTGAAATCCAGTCTGCATAATCAATGGGTCTAATGAAGCCCACATCTAGTAACTTTTTCAATTCCACTTTGACCAATAGAGCCACTTGAGGATGCATTTTTCTAAGTTTTTGTTTGACGGGTTTAGCACCTGCTTTCAGTGGCAAATGATGAAGTACTAACTCTGGATCGAGGCCAGGCATATCTGCATAAGACCACGCAAAGCTGATCTTCTTCTCCAGAAAGAAATTGATAAAATCTATTTTCTCTTGTTTTGACAAGGAGGCAGCAAAGTGAATGACCTTAGGGTTATCAGGTGTACCCAAATTGATTTCCTCGGTCATCTCTACCAGCAATGTGGATTTGTCCTGAATTGATAGGGGTACGTCCACTCTTCCACCTTTGGGCGCCTCAGAAAGGTTTTCACCCGCAGGTACGTCTTGTATTTTTATTTTTGTATGATCAGAGAGTGCCTTACGGTTTTCACTCAAAGATCTATTCTTTTGATTTTTTTCTTTTTCTTTTTCTTTTTCATGACTGGAAGAGGGAGTTGACTCCCCAAAATATGCTGTTGAATCCAGGTCAATAGCAAAGCCTGTCTTATGGTCGCCTTGTGGTATACCTTCCCGTAGTCCCAAGAACTCTGCAATTGCTTCATCATTCTGAAAATAGTCCAATGCGAGTGGTTCTTGTTGGTCATATTGGATAAGTTGGGCATAAATAAGGGGCATGTCATCATCGATTGTAAGGATAGAGAGGGTTGATATGGTAAAAATGTGAATGTCTGTGGTGTCACTATCTGAACTGCTTGTGTCAAATTCGGAGCTTGGATCCCAAAATGACTTGATCCAAGCATGAGGACAGGTTTTAGGAAGAGGAGTTATTGCATGTTTATCCTCCATAGGCAAGTTATCAGGGTCAATGAAGATATTGTCAAGGGCATAGGAGCTAGACGAAAAAGAACTCCACTCCCATTCATTAGAATCAGTCTCGGGTTGGGTAGCCTCAGGTGTTATTTCATCGTCAGAATCACGCCCTTTTCGACACGTGGACCTTTTGGTAGATGTGGATCCAATTCGTAATGGTACAAAACCTAACCCTAAAGTTGGGGGTCGCCGCTCAGGTATGATGGGTTCTAGCCTTCCATTGTTTTTCAAGCCTAAGCCACTGCAGCCATCATATCCTTTCTTCTGCAGCATAGTAAATCCTTTGCCATACAATTCCACTGGCAACTTGACAGGTGGGGTTTTAGTTGGATCTTTATAGAGCCAATCTATGACATCATCACCTATAGTTTCTTTGTCCAGTTCTCCCCATCTTGCAAATGTAGTGGGAGGCTGATATTGGATAATGATCTTGGGTTCCTTTTGCAATAGATGCGGTTTTCCATATGATTTTGGAGACATCGGCAAATTCCCAATGAGGAATGTTTGGTCCATTGAATATTCTCCACACCCTTGGTCTTGTATCTTTAGTTTTCCTTTTACAACATCCAACAATGCATTGGGATCCACATAGCTATTTGATTTTGCCTCCCTATTGACTGGGACTTGCTGCCGAGGAGTATCCCTTAAGGTAGCACAGAACTGGAACGGATTAGGATCTCCTGGAATTGTTATTTCAGTTCCATTGTAAGGATATTTTAGACATTGGTGATAAGTGGATGGAACTGCTTTCATGGCATGGATCCATGGACGGCCAAGGATCATATTATAAGGGAGGTCAAGGTCTAGGACTTGTAGGAAAGTGTTTTCTGTTACAGGACCAACTCTGATAGGCAATACAATGATCCCTTTGGATGGGCGCTCAGCGTCATCATAGGCTTTGATTGTTATCCTTTTGGAAGCATCAATATCATTTTCTGTATAGCCGAGGCCTATGACCACTCTCAAGGTGCAGATATTAAGACCTGCTCCACCATCTATCAAGACTCGCCGGATTTTGCAATTGTGGACAAAGACTTCTAGATGCAAAGGGTCATTATGGGGGAGCTTGTCAGGTGAGATATCACTGTCAGAAAATGCGACACTTTGGGAAATGGCTAAATGTCCAATCCACGCTTGAAATTGGTCAACATCAATATCTGTCGGGACAGTGGACTCAGTCAAAGCTTTATCTAGGACTGCACGATGCATGGGAGACATTTTCAATAACTCTAGAATGGATATTTGTGCAGGTGTTTTTCCTAGATGATCCAAAAGATTATATTGACTTGTAGGAGTTGGTTTAGGAGGAGCGGCAGGAGCTCCTTTCAAGACGATTTTAGACCGACGAGTGGTGACGACACAAGAAGGATCTTGTTCTTTTATTCGCAAGGTGGAAACATACTCATTTGACACATTAAAACAATTAATAACATTGTGGTAACTGGTATTTGCATAATTGGCCGTTTGAGCAGAGTTGGAAGAAGACGCTTTGCCCTTGTCATGATCAAGCAAAGGAGTTTTGAAAATAGTATGATCAGTGTTGGAGGTTGGATGGGGTGGATCTATCTCAATTACTCCTTGCTCCAATAAATCTTGAATTATGTGTTTTAGTTGAAAACATGAAGCAGTTTTATGTCCTTTAGACCGATGATACTCACAGTACGCATTATCATTCCACCAATGCGGCTTTACCACAGGTTCTGCTTTAATATCTGGTAGCTTGATAAATTTCGCTTGTATTAATTGCTTCATTACAGATTCAATAGGCTCTCCCAATGGCGTAAACTGTCGAGGAGGCCCATCCCGTGATCGGAAGGGTTTGCGTTGTTGATTTTGTTGTTGGCCTTGTTGTTGATTATATTGTTGAGCCTGCTGTTGTTGAGCATTTTGTTGATATTGCTGCTGTTGAGCATGCTGTTGATATTGCTGCTGTTGAGCATGCTATTGATACTACGTCTGTTGAGCAACATTGTTCCTGGGTGCTTGATTTTGTTCCATAGTCGACATATTAGGAACACTCAACTTCTTGATTGTGAATGGGGTAGATTAGCATTTACTGCTCTCGCATCAACAACACCATCATTAGTGACGTTCTTGTTCTTATACCAAAATCTGTTTCTGTCCCCTGAAGAATTTGTATTGTCATTGTCCTTATTGAGCTTGATAATTCCTTTAGCTACAAGAGCTGTTTCAATACTCATTCCTTTCTTAATGAGTTTTTCTATAGTACTAGGACTTTTTAATTTTAGCTCATACATCATTTCTGGGACCAGATTCTGGATAAACAGATTCACTTGTTGTTCTTCAGGTATATCGAGAGAAGAACGACTATACAAGCTTCGCCAGTGTTGCAAGAAAGTCACTAATGGCTCACCTTGCTTCTGCTTAGTATTACATAAATCCGACATAGTCACGTCACTATTGATATTGAACGCGAAATGAGATATAAACTTTTGTGCCAGTTCTGACCAAGTCTTTATATTTCCTGGCAAATGTGAATACCAATCCATAGCTTGTCCAGCAAGACTTCGTGCAAAGCACATTCAATGAAAACACAAGACAATCAAAGCAATATCATGAGAATACTCATTGAAATGAACCTAATTCCAAAGCACATTCAATGAAGGTATGAAAACGAAGCATTCAAAAGAAAACATTATGCAAACCAGATGTAAGATTGAATACTCCTTCCATGCGGCTCCATTGTTGTTCTTTCCTCTTCAATAGGTTTGTGGATCTCACCTACAAGTGCACACACAATTGAAAGCAAGATTGATGAAAGCTCAAGAGTACTAGAAGCGTAAGTTCGGTAGTTTTTGATAGAAATTCAGATTATTAAGGGCAGGTTTGATTGAAAATCATCCAATTTATAGAGAAATTGGAGAAAATGAGCAAATTAGCATGAAAGAGATTTGAATAGAAATTCAAATCAAAAATAGCAAAGTCATGACATATTGCTATGCAAAGAGGATTATGATAATTTTATGACAAATTTTATGACAAATTTCCATGTCAAGACAAGTTCTATGACAAATTGCTATGTCAAGACAAGTTCTATGACAAATTTCTATGTCAAGACAAGACTCTATGACAAATTTCTATGTCAAGAGTATGACACATGAAGCACACAAATAGGGAGAACTAGAGACAAGATAATTAGGTGGAATTTGAATTGGAAAATTAGAAAAATAGGTGGAAATTAGGAATTAGGAAAATAATGAAAATAGAAAATTAGAAATTTAGAAAAATAGGAACTTAGTGAATTAATTAATAATTTCTCATTTATCAATTAATTCACAAAGAGGGAATGAAAAATTAGGAAAATTAGATAAATTAATTAATACTTTTTTTCATTTATTAATTAATTTATAATAATAAGAATAATTAATTAGCCAATTAAATGAAACATTTAATTGTAATGAGAAAACTTAGGATAAATAAGTAATTTATTAATCCTAAAGGAAGAAATGACACACAAGGTTAAATGATTAAATCATGAAACCCTAGAAGGTGAATTAGCAATGCGAGGATGGCAATTAGGTCTTGATTGAAGATAATTAATGTCGATCATGATTTTGAATTGATAACTGACCAGTGTTGATAAATGATTCGATTGAGATTGGTTGACAAAAATCAATGACAAATTGACCAGATTGACATGATTGAAAAAGGACAAGGATCGATGACGAATCGATCGCAATATGACAAGATTGACAAGGACAAAAATCGACCAAATTCGAAAGTGAGATAGATGAAGAATGTAGAAGAATGACTCGATGCTCGCAAATGATAAAAACCAAGTGCGTGACATAGGAGAAATGTTAATGCGATGCAAAAACCTAAAATGAGGCAATGCGCAAATGTTAAAGTATGACCTCGCAAGCGTTGACCATTTTTGGGTGTCTACAAATACCATAACCATATACCATTTCTTCTCTATTTTCTCTACTGCATCTTTTTTCTCATCAATTGAGATCTTACATATATAGGTCGGCTTACTAAGAGTATTACAATAAAATCAATTACAAACAAGTCAAGATGTGATGCATCATGTCAGCTCAATACATTTACAACAATATCCAATTAATAAATCATCTTCATAATGTGTCGTGCTGATTTGGAATAGATAATGCATACTGGTCCATAACCTACACTAATTTGCCGGTAACAGCAAATATGTCAACCCGATTAGACCATTTACCAAAATACAAAAACCAAGTATCGAAACCATGTCTTCGACATAACCAAGTGATTTTCAAATGATAACAAGTCATCCTTAGTGTCAGTGAATAATATAACATGTCGGTGAACAATATAACCTGTGATTGTGCATAATTCACTAAACATGCCGGTGAACACAATGTGTTGGTTCAACATAACCAAAGATCTCCAGAAGGATAAGTGTTGACATCAATGACAAAACTAATACAACACATCCATAATACCAACAATCTCTCCCTTTGGCATTGATGGAAACACAAGATGGAAAAACATCTAAGTGCCAAAACAGAATGCCAAAAACCAAAAACCAAAAACCAACAATCTCTAGAATAGATTAATATCAGAAATCAAAATCTCTCCCCCAATGAATAATCTCTCCCCAAAGGATAATGTTTCCTAAATATAGAGTTTTTCCATAGATATCTCTCCCCCTTTGACATCAAATACCAAAGCAATACAAATACTAGAACATACAGTCAACTCATAAAACTAATTACAATAACCAATTGTTATAACCAACTACTCCCCTTGAGAAGTAGCTCTCCTCCATCAAAGCCCGAAAAAGGTTTCTCTATTAATTCTGTCAGTTTGATGCTAATCATCAACTGTCTAAGTCTCTACTAGTGAGGGTATTACCCCAAGCTTCTCTCTGAGATATTCAAAAGTTTCCTTAGGCAAAGGTTTAGTAAAGATATCCGCAATCTGCTCTTTAGTATTCACATAAACCAATCTCACTTCTTTTGTTTCAACATTCTCTTTTAGAAAATTATATTTGATAGAAACATGTTTAGTCTTAGAGTGAAACACCAGATTCTTTGATATATCAATTTCTGCTGAATTATCACAATAAATGATTATAGGTTCTTTACATTTTACCTTGATGTCCTTCAACATTTGCTTAATCCATAATACCTAAGTACAATTAGTTGCTGCTACAACATATCCTGATTCATGTTGTTGATAGTGATGTACAACTCTATTTCTTGCTCAACCATGAAATCAATCTGCTACCAAGAAAGAATGCTTCGCCAGTGGTACTCTTTTTGTCATCTACATCTCCTGCCCAATTTGCATCAGTGTATGCACATAATTCAAAATTTTCATCTTTAGGATACCATAAACCAAGATTTGTTGTGCCTTATAGATACCGGAAAATCCTTTTTACTGTTGATTCATGATTTTCTTTAGGATTACTCTAAAATCTTGAAACAATACATACTGCATTCATTATATCAGGTCTTGTTTGTGTCAAATACAATAAACCTCCAATCATAGATTTATAACTTGTCAGATTAACAAGAGTTGAATCATCCTTCAATGTCAATCTATCAGTTGTAGTCATAGCAGTACTTACCAATTTGGAATTTTCCATACCAAATTTCTTCAATAGTTCCTTCAAGTATTTTGTTTGACATATGAATATACCTTTATCAGTCTATGAAATCTACAATCCTAAAAAGAATTTTATCTCCCCAATCATAAACATTTCACATTCTTCCTGCATCTTATTAGCAAAGTCTTTACATAATCCATCTTCTCCTCCAAAAATGATATTGTAGCGTCCTAAAATTGCGACACTTGCAATTTCGACTGCATTTGGGTCTTCACGATGGTGATGCAACACGGGACCTAAATGGAGACCCCGAAACCTGTTTATAACACCAAAAACTGCATTTTTCTGCACCCTGGCCTGATCCCTCCTTGCACCCTGCTATCCCGGGAGGTGGGACCATGGCGCCTAGCGCCCTGGTCCCTAGCCCTATTTTGGGCCCGGTCTCTTTTGGGCATCGGGTCTTTAAGTTTTCAATTCGGGAAATAATGTTTCCTGGTCGGCCTAAGGTCGGGAAAATCAGTCTATCAGCCCTAATTGACAAGTATATAAACTACATTTCCCCTCCCATTTGAGGAGGGTAAGAAAGAGGAAGAAAATGAGCAAGAACAAGACGCGGAAGCGATATTCAAACATTCAAGCATTCAAGCATTCAAGCATTCCTTCAAGAAATTGAGCATTCTAAGTCTCCATTCAAGGCTAGGTGTTGCATTCAAGACAAGGATTCAACCATTGAAGAGGAGATCACTTACAACATACAAAATACAACATTCATTACACCTTCGCATGTAAGAATACAAACATTCTTACAAAAAGGTTGCAGGTATGCGGCTGTAATTGAAGATCTGGAATCCTTGTGCAGAGATGAACAGATCCCCCTTCGTTTCGTGGATTTTTCGGAGGACCGTGTGCACGTCGGGTGCCATCATCCCGTCAACTTTTGCTCAAATTTGCAAAACAGCACCATCTCAACATTTTACTGCTAATTCCAGGTCCCCAGCTTCATCCCATATCCCTATCTCTATTTATAAGCGAATCTTTCCTACTTTACATGCATTCCTAGTTCAATCTTTCTATCTACATTCTTTACAAAAGAGGGTATCCTTGATGTCACAACCCTTGAAACTCATTTAGAATCCAATCTTGCATTGCGTGGGATTGGATCTTGTGGGTTTCAACCCCTCTTTTGAATGTAAAGTCTCTCCTAAGTGAAAACCATCAACCCTAGTGACTCCCCCTTCTCTCTCCTTGGAGTTGGGGAGGGGAGAACAACTAGGGTTCAATTTTTCCGCTTTACATTTTGGTGAACCCGACGTGAACATCCTCGTTTTGATTATTCATGGTTAGATCTGAAAATTTTGCTTCTTTAATTACATTTTTCATGTTTGATCTTTTGCAAATTTTAGAGGTTAATTGCATAAAAACCCTAAAATTTTCTTTTTAGTAATTAAACTTGTGGAATGTTTAATTGTTAATGCTTATTTTAGATCCACCCTTCTATTGCAAATTGTCAATTCATATTTGTGCTTTAATTCTAAAAATTAAGTGGTTAAATGTCAAAACCCTAATTTTTAAAACCTTCTTGATTCAACCTTTGACTGATAATTTCACTAATCAAAACACCTCCAAATCGGCTGTAACTTTGAATTCCACAATAAAATCACAATATCTTTCATCCCTGAAAATTTGGAAAAAAAGTTGCGAGGACCGTGTGCACCCCGAGCGCCATCGTCCCCGACATTTTTTCTGAAATTTCGGGAGCTAGATCTTACTGTATTTTTCTGCTAAAATCCAGAATTTTGGCTAATTTTATCAATTTTAACACTTTCAAAATTAAAGTCAAAGTTGGTCTAGCGATTGCTTGGATTGAGGCTTCTAATCATTCAAAAATTGTGGAAATTGAAATTTGTGTCAAAATTGTGTTTCTTACAGTCCTAAATCTGAAAAGTGTGTTGGCATTCATTCGAAATTTCAGTGCTTTATTCAAATTTTTGTAGTTTGTGACTTTTGAAATTAAGTGTTCAATTGCAGCAACCTTGATTTCCATTTTCAAAATTTGAATTTTGCATGAAATTGAGTCAACTTTTAAATTTCAAAACTTGCATTGCTTTTAGTATTCCCTCTAAAATCATAAAATTCAAAATTTCAGTTTCCCTCTCTTTTTCAAAATTCAAATTTTGCATTTTTCAACAATCTTGGTAGGGTTCAATTTTGAGATTGCAACTTTAATTTGGCCTATCTACAGATCGTAATATCACTCAATTTTTTCAAATTAGCTTTAAAATCATCATAACTTTCATCCCTGAAAATTTCAAAAAAAGTTGCAAGGACTGTGTGCACTCCGTTCGCCACGGTCCCGGACATTTTTTTCGAAATTTTGGGAGATTGTCCTGATTGCATTTAACAGCTTAAATCTAGGAGATTGGCTGATTTTATTGAAATTTGCTACCTCTAAAATTCAAAATCTTCTCTCTCTCTTTAGTGCATGAGTTTTACAACAATAAGCCCTACTTACACTATTCCCGTTAGACGAAGCCTTAGAATTAAGTCTTTCCAAGGTTTAATTACTGAGGAGATGGAACCTAATTTGAATGGCCTTTTTAACGAGGACATGGGTAATTCCTCTAATCCTCTTAATGATGAAGAAGCTCTCCATGAGGTTTCTGTAGAACAACTTTCAAAATTGGATAACCAATTTGATGATTTTCGACAATGGATGTCTCAAGAATACCCCGATAGTGAAGCTCTTTCATTAATTGAGGGTCTAAAACGTATGGTTCAAAGTGATAAGAATGGAATTGATATTTTGCATGGTATTGCACACATTGTGGATTCGAATGTGATGCCTATGAAAAGTTGTGCCGAAACCTTAGGTTATACACAACCTCCTACTCAAGTTAATCATTCTATTCCTTTGACAACTTCTATTGCTAGTATACCTACTTTTACATCAAACATAATGACTACTTCAATACAAGACATTCCTCCTATGATCACAAGTCATGGGGGCAATCCTTCTTCTTCAATCAACCCACTTCCTTCATTCAATCCAACTTCTTCATTCATTCCTTCAATGAGTGTTCCTATTATATCTCCACAAATGAACATGATGCAAGGGGGCAATTCATTTAACCATTCCATTCCTCCTTGTAGTGTTCCTCCTTTCCAATCATCTCCTATGACTAACTATCATAGTGTCCCACCACCTTACTCTCTACCTTCTTTCAATAACATAACACCTCCATCACAATCTAACACGTCTAATATGAACTCTTCGACTGAAGCGACCATTAACAATCTTGCACAAACTGTCTCTTCTTTACAGCAACAAATTGCCTCTATGAATCAATCTAAGTTTAGTGTGCCCACATTTGATGTTGCGAGCCCACTTTCTCTTGACATTGTTCAAGCTATCCCCCCTAAACATGTTGAAATTCCGCATTTGGAGCTTTATAATGGTAAGGGTGATCCTCTAACACATGTTAAGACCTTTCAAACAATATGTACTGATTTTGCTTATGACCAAAGGCTGCTTGCAAAACTGTTTACTAGAACATTAAGAGATAAAGCCCTACAATGGTATTGCTCATTGCCTTCTTATTCTATTACTTCTTTCGAACAACTTGCAAATGCTTTTATTCAACAATTTCAAAACAATATAAGTCCTAAAGTTACTTTGATTGATTTAATGCATTGTAAACAAGGTGTTAAAGAAAAAGTGACTGATTTCATTGGTAGATATAAGCATTTGTATGCTCAAATTTCTTTTCTAGTGCCTGACTATGATATTCAAAGAATCTTTATTTCTAATTTACAAAAAGACATTAGAGAAAAACTTTTGTTTTCTGAGTTTACATCTTTCCAACAGTTGTGCGCAACTCTTCACAATTATCAACTGACTGTGAGTCAAATGGAACAAGCAAATCCTATGGCTCCGAGTGATAAGGGTGATAGTAGTCAACAACCATTTGGGAAGTTTAAACCGAACAGAGAGTCCATTAAATTCAATGAAAACATCATCAACAACAATGTGAATGCGGCATCAGGTGTGCCTCCTATTTCTAAGTTTTTCAAGAAAGAAAGAAAGTTCACTCCTTTGAATGAATCATTGCATAGTATTATGAATAAGTTATTGGAACAAAATGTGCTTACTCTTCCTCCTATAAGGCAAATAGACCCTGCAAAGATTAACTCACCCTATTTTGATAACAAATCTTTTTGTCAATTTCATCGTCAACCTGGGCATGATACTGAAAAATGTTTTGCTTTAAAGGGTAAAATTCAAGATTTGATTGATAATAATACTATCTCTGTTTCTGGTGTGAATGATAAAGGCAACACATCTGTAGCTCCTCCTAACCAAAATCTTTAGATTTTTACTGATCCATTACCTTCTCATACCTCTAATGCGATTGATACTAATGATTCCTCTGTCTCACCTGATGATCTTGTGTCCATGACTCCGAATGTGATTAACTTTGTAGAGCAGCAGAAAATCCCTAAAGAACCTTCCATCACCTTTGATTCTAGTGAAACTATCAGGGCACCTGATGGTCCTTTATATATAGTTGCAAAAGTCAAGAATACACCTTGTCGTGGAGTGCTTATTGATCCTTCTTGTATGGTTAATATCATTACTGAAGAATTTCTTTTTACTTTGCAATTGAATCAAGTGATCTATGATGAAACAAAGGTGGTTGTGAAACTATTTGATGCATTTTCTTCTCCTGCAATTGGTTCTATTACATTACCTATTGAGGTCCATAACAAATCCCTTGATGTGGACTTTGCTATTATTCCATCATCCGAACAATTTCGTGTGAAGCTAGGCTATCCTTGGCTATCTTCCATGAAAGCTATTACTTCTCCTATTCATAAGTGTTTGAAATTTCCCCATAATGGTGAAGTTGTTACTGTCAATCATAGTCTCTTTAAACCAGCTGAAAGAACTTCTAGCGTTCCTATTGATTACTTTTGGCCTAAAAAATTCCAATCTCTTCCTCCGCAAAGTGATCATCTTTTCAAATCTTATCAAAAGTGGAAAAAAGACATGATCCTATCTCTAAGTGAACCTAGAACACCCAAACTTGATATTCCTATCATTCTTGAGAAGGAAGTTCTTCCTTTGAAAGATAAAACTAATGTCTTTCCTCAAGAAGATTCCCAACCCATCCCTATGAATGTGACTATGCCTATATCTAATAAACTTCCTAAAAGTAGACCTATACCTCCTCGTCATGATGGACTTGGTCTCCTTCCTAAACTAGATATTCCTCCCTTATATGGAGCAGTTCCTCCTCCTTCCTCTTATGGAGAGAAGAGATCTTCCTCTTCTCCTATTGTTCAACCTAAGAGACCACAACCTAAACACCCAAGTGAAAAGGATGAGAACATTCCTCCTCCTCAATCTTCTCAACTTCCTACTAAGACTAGACGGAATCGTTTTGCATGTGAACGCCGACGAAAGCGTCATCTTAGAGCTCAGGCAGCTACTTCTCAAACTTTGCAATCCCCAAAAACACCTTCAGCCAGTATTATTCCATTTTCTCCTCAGCCGAAGATTGAGCCGAAATCTCCTAAACATAAGATGCATGATGGTCTTGATCCTGTACGAGTTAAAGATCTTATTTTTATAAATCTTGATGATGATATAGATGAAAATGTTATTCATGATGAAAATGTTACTCCTGTTCATTCTGATAGTGAATATGAATATGTTGATGTTAATAACCATCTATCTAATAAATTTTCTAAAGCGCTTATCCTAGCTCCTAGACAAGAACAATGTGGCTTGGAACATGAACATAGCCCTTGTTTGGATCTTGTGATAGCTCCATCTGTTGTGTTGGATGTTCCTCCTCTAGCGTGTTTCCTACCTTCCCGAAATATTGATCAGCAAGATCGGGGGGTAGATGACGTGCTAGACTAGTTCATTAGCATAGCAGACTCTCTCCTCCTCTTTTTTGTTACTTCTTCTATGTGTTATTCTCATTCTTCTATTTGTTGTCCTTAAGTGTTGTCTACTTGAGGACGATGCAAAACATTGAGAGCTCTTTTGGTCTCTCTCATGTTGACTCAAAAGACACATGTGTTCCCTTCTTCTAGGTGACCTTCCTTGATTGGGGAATGAAGAACAATTATGCATACATACATATGATATACATGAATTATCATACAGCATACTGACCCCGAGGAAAGCGAAGTCACCTTGTGCTTTGTGTTTTTTGTCTATTATCCTTGGGCTTATCTCACACTTGGGGGCTAAATCCTTGTGATAATGTGCTCCTTTCTCATTTCTTATATGTATCACTACCTTAAAGCAATCACCCCCGGTGAGGCATGTGCAATCGCTTTAACGTAGGGGGGCATACATCCCGTTCATATCTTTTCAAGATACTTAAAAATTTCTTGACAAACTTAGCTTTGCCTTGAAAATTTTTGATATCTTTCTTGCATGACTCATAGTGAGGGAACCTTACTACTGACAGTCATGGTTCTCCCTCGTGATCTTCCCTTTTACTTTGTCAATCGAAGTCGTAAGATCCTTAGTCCACTGGGGGCTTGGTGTATCTTGCCTCCTTGACGTGGTGAAAGTTTTTCAATGTTGTTTCCTTGTACTTTACCGGAAGTATGAGCGTACGCTTATACTCCCGCTAAAGTGGGGGCTAAATGTAGCGTCCTAAAATTGTGACACTTGTAATTTTGACTGCATTTGGGTCTTCACGATGGCGATGCAACACGGGACCTGAATGGAGACCCCGAAACCTATTTATAACACCAAAAACTGCATTTTTCTGCACCCTGGCCTGATCCCTCCTTGCACCCTGCTGTCCCGGGGGGTGGGACCATGGCGCCTAGCGCCCTGGTCCTTCAAAACCATGGCGCCCAATGCCCTGGTCCCCCAGGACCATGGCACCTAGCGCCCTGGTCCCTAGCCCTATTTTGGGCCCGGTCTCTTTTGGGCATCGGGTCTTTAAGTTTGCAATTCGGGAAATAATGTTTCCTGGTCGGCCTAAGGTCGAGAAAATCAGTCTATCAGCCCTAATTGACAAGTATATAAACTACATTTCTCCTCCCATTTGAGGAGGGTAAGAAAGAGGAAGAAAATGAGCAAGAACAAGACGCGGAAGCGATATTCAAACATTCAAGCATTCCTTCAAGCAATTGAGCATTCTAAGTTTCCATTCAAGGCTAGGTGTTGCATTCAAGACAAGGATTCAACCATTGAAGAGGAGATCACTTACAACATAAAAAATACAACATTCATTACACCTTCGCATGTAAGAATACAAACATTCTTACAACAAGGTTGCAGGTACGCGGCTGTAATTGAAGATCTGGAATCCTTGTGCAGAGACGAACAGATCCCCCTTCGTTTCGCAGATTTTTCGGAGGACCGTGTGCACGCCGGGCGCCATCGTCCTGTCAAATTTCGCTCAAATTTGCAGAACAGCACCGTCTTGACATTTTACTACTAATTCCAGGTCCGCAGCTTCATCCCATATCCCTATCTCTGTTTATAAGCGAATCTTTCCTACTTTACATGCATTCCTAGTTCAATCTTTCTATCTACATTCTTTACAAAAGAGGGTATTCTTGATGTCACAACCCTTGAAACTCATTTAGAATCCAATCTTGCATTGCGTGGGATTGGATCTTGTGGGTTTCAACCCCTCTTTTGAATGTAAAGTCTCTCCTAAGTGAAAACCATCAACCCTAGTGACTCCCCCTTCTCTCTCCTTGGAGTTGGGGAGGGGAGAACAACTAGGGTTCGATTTTTCCGCTTTACAGATATCATCAACAAAAACTTCAATAACCAAGATGTCATCATTAGTCACTTTGAAATATACATTGTTGTCAACATTACCTTTAGTGTAACCAAACTTCAATAGATATTTGTCTAATCTAGCATACCAAGCTCTAGGAGCTTGCTTCAATCCATAAAAAGCTTTCCTTAATTTGCAAACCATATCTTCATTATTTGTCAATGAAAATCTATCAGGATGTTCAATATAAACTTCCTCTTCAAGATCAATATTCATAAATGCACATTTTACATCCATCTGATATACTTTACAGTTCTTGTGAGCTGCAAATGCAAGAAATAATATGACTGTCTCATTCTAGCTACCGGTGCAAAGGTTTCATTATAATCAATTCCCTCTTTCTGTGAATATCCTTTACACACTAATCTTGCTTTTTATTTTATTACCTTACCATCTTCATTAAGTTTATTTCTGAATACCCATTTAATTCCAATTACATTTTTGTCTTTAGGTCGGGGAACTAATGTCCATGTATTATTCTTTTCAATTTGTTCTAATTCATCTTCCATTGCTTTAATCCAATGTTTATCTTCACATGCCTCAATAATAGGTTCAATTTGAGAAATTAAACATACCTCTTCATTTTCTAGTCTTCCTCTTGTCATAACACCCTGATACTTATTCCCAATTATCTGACTTTCAGAGTGATTTAGTCTTACATACCTGGGTGTGTTCACTTGTTGCTATTCTTCAGTCACTATGGAATTCTCTAATGATGCCGGTGTGAATGGATCCACATTCTATACCGGTGCACTCTGTATAGGTTCATTTATGATCATCTCAACTGTCGGTTCAGAATCTATAGACCTTGAATTTCCTCTAAAGTGTTCATCTATCTCCACATTAGCACTCTCAATGATTTTCTGTAGTCTTTTATTAAAACATCTATATGCCTTGCTCTTAGATGAATAACCAAGAAATATTCCTTCATCACTTCTAGGATCAAATTTACCAACATACTTATCTCTCCTAATATAACATTTTCTTCCAAATATTTTGAAGTATTTAACAGTAGGAGTATTACCAAACCATAGTTCATAAGGGGTCTTACCAGTTTCACCTTTGATTTGAACTTTGTTAAAAGTGTAAACTATTGTATTCATTGCTTCTCTCCAATACACATGAGGTATATTTGCTTCTCATATCATGCTTCTAGCTGCATCCAGAATAGTTCTATTCTTCCTTTCCACAATTCCATTTTGCTGAGGTGTCTGGGGTGCTGATAGTTGTCTTCTGATTCCATTTAATTTACAAAATGTATTAAACTCCTTAGATGTAAATTCTCCTCCTTGATTTGATCTTAAACATTTGATTTTCTTATTGGTTTCATTCTCTACCATTGCCTTGAACAGTTTGAATTTTCCAAAAGCTTCTGATTTCTCCCTGAGAAAAGTAACCCAACACATTCTAGAATAATCATCAATAATTATCATAAAGTATCTATCTCCCTATAGACTTCTTGTTCTTGCTGGACCACACAAGTCAGTATGAATTAAATCAAGAACATTATTGGATTTCTCAGAAATACTCTTAAAATTTGTTCTTACTTGCTTTCCCATTTGACATTCCTTACATACCGGGTTATGAGGTTTCACAATCTTAGGTAAATCCCTTACTTCCTTAGTTGAACTAATATTTACAATGCAATCAAAATTCACATGACAAAGTCTCTTATCTCATAACCAACTTTCATCAATATGTGCAATCAAGCATGTCCTTTCACTGTTATTCAAATGAAAGATATTACCTTTAGTCTAATTACCGGTTGCAATCTCCAATCTAGTTCTATTCATGATTTTGCATTTACCATTCTTGAATTGTAACTGAAAACCCTTTTCAACTAATTGACCAACACTCAAAAGATTATGCTTCAAACCTTCAACATAATAAACATTGTCAGTATTATGCTTACCATCAAAAGATATAGTGCCTTTTCCTTTGATCAAACAAGCTTTATCATCCCCAAATCTTACTAGATCTCCACTATATTCCTGAAAAGATAAGAATTTACTTTTATCACCAGTCATATGATGTGAACATCCAAAGTCTATAATCCATTCATCGTTTTCTTCAATTTTAGCTGCCAAGGCCTGCTCTACCTGTTGAACAGTAGGTGTCAGTTGATCTTCTTTTATTGCAACAAAATCTCATCCATTGTCTTCCGGTTCTTCATCAGAATCATTAGTAACTCCTTCATCGGCATAGTAACATGATTTGTCTCTATTCTTCTTAAAGATGTATTTGATATTCAAGGTTAGGCTTATATGTCCTTTTAGCTTCTTCTCTCAATCTTGCATGTCTATCAGGACATCTAGATGCCATATGACCAAATTTTTTGCGGTTAAAACATTTAAATGGTGCTTTACCTTCATACTTACTTCCAATAGGACCTTTAGGCATTTCCCTTGCAAATAGTGCTTCAAGTTCTTCCAGTTCTTCATTTTCCTTTCTAATATCTTCAAGTTCTTTTGCATAAAGTGCTTTCCAATCAGACTTCTCTGATGATGATGATGATGATGATGATGATGATGATGATGATGTTGCAGATGATGATGCTTTGAAGGCCAAATCTGTTTTAATTATAGCAACAGGACCAAATTCCTCAAGCTCAAATGTTGAAAGTTTTCCAACCAAGGTATCTCTAGATACTGATGTATTAGGCATTGTTCTCAACTCATTAATAGAAGTTACTTTCATTTTGTATGTCAGTGACAAAGCTCTTAAAACTTTAGAAACAATTTCATCTTCACTTAAGGATCCTCCACAACATTATATTCCCAAAATAATTTCATTTACTCTTTCCATAAAAGCAAAAATTCTTTCATCTTCTTCCATTTTCAAATTTCCATACCTGACCCAAAAGCATTCTAGTTTTGCAATTTTGACAGTGGTATCACCTTCTTTCAGTGTCCAATTTATTCCAAATAGATTTAGCAGTAGATCAGTCTGATAATCCCATGATTTATTGATCTGATAATGTGCTCAAAAGTGCTTCTCTTGCTTTGCAATCATTTTCTTGATCTTTACCCAATGTTGGTGGATTAGATTGATTTGGTGTAGGACCAACATAGCCATTCTTTGTAATATCCCATATGTCTCTTCCAATAAAATTCAAATGAGTATCCATTCTGATCTTCCATATACTATAGTTAGTTCCATCAAGTTTCAAACTATTCTTCCTGAAAAATATTGTTGCCATAGGATATCCTCAAGCTGTTAAACTTCTGCAAAAAGAGGACTTAGATCTAATACCAATTGTTAGGATCCAGGAGGCAACTGAGAGGGGGGGATGAATCAGTTGTCAATTAATTTCAACCCAAATATTAATTACTTAAACTTGATGTATAATATCGATAAACCAAACTTAATATTGGTTGACAGATTAGTAGTTAGTATTAATACTGGTGAAGCTTAATGCATAAAACAAAAACAAAAACAAAAACAACATCCACACCACATAACACAGAGATTTGTACGTGGAAACCTTGTAAGGGGAAAAACTACGGTGGGAAACCTTACCCATAATCAGATGATACTACTGCAGATAGTATGTGTATACAAATGGGGTCTGTACATGTAGAAAGGCCAACCGCCTAGAGCTCACTGCTCAATCACAAAATAGGAGTCACACTGACTACAATTGGATGGTTAAATCTAATGATAATGTACTGCTCAAAGTAGCATCTTCAATGTTGGATTCAGTACCGGTTAAGCTCTGATAATCACCTTCAAACCTTCCTTGAACCTTCTATATGGTCTGCTCATATGATCTTCAATATTCGCACATACCATGTTACAATACCATAACCATATACCGTTTCTTCTCTATTTTCTCTACTGCATCTTTTTTTCTCATCAATTGAGATCTTACATATATACCAAAACCTAAGACCAAATGTGTAGGTCGGATTACTAAGAATATTACAATAAAATCAATTACAAATAAGTCAAGATGCAATGCATCATATCAGCTCAATACATTTACAACAATATCCAATTAATAAATCATCTTCATAACATGTCGTGCTGATCTGGAATAGATAATGCATACCAGTCCATAACCTAGACCAATTTGTCAGTAACAACAAATATGCCAACTGATTAGACCATTTACCAAATACCAAAACCAAGTATCCAAACCATGTCTTTGACATAACCAAGTGATTTCCAGATGATAACAAGTCATCCTTAGTGCCGGTGAAAAATATAACCTGCCGGTGAACAATATAACCTGTGACTGTGCATAAGTCATTGAACATGTTGGTGAACACAATGTGTCGATTCAACATAATCAAATATCTCCAGAAGGATAAGTGTTGACATCAATGAAAAAACTAATGCAACACATCCATAATACCAACAAGTCCAACAACTTAACTTGGTTGTCATCTTTCATATTTACATAAAGGAAAATATCACAACAGGTTTCTAGACTGATGTGGGAATGTCTCTTTGTGAGTACCATATAAAATTGAATTTTGAAACATTAGGTTGGTAATAATGTAGCTCTAATTTAGACAAGGACCTCGACATTTTGTCACTGATAAATTATGATTAAGGACAAAGTTGTAATGGTGACCATTCTATTAGAAAATTATGCACAATGTAGATGGGTTTTGTAGGTCTGTGATTAGTTTTCCAAAAGACTTCATTGAAATAAAAATATAAAAATTCAATCATTACATTATATGAACAAAATGTGCTTTATGCTCTAAGGGAAATCAGATTTCTAATTATACATAAAGTGCATTTGTTGCAACCTTTGAGATAATTAAGCAAATGCAATTGAAAGGTCATAATAGAGTAATCATGCAAAAATATCAATTTTCCAAATTTCAGTAAGAACACAAGCACATATACAATGTTTTTAGAATATCAAACATTGTATCAATTACAAATTTTCCAAAATTTATCACCAAAATTACTAATCGCTAACTATCCATATTAAGACATGTCATTTTAACTTTTAACAAATACTGCTATATTCATTTATTTTTAATAGATCTAAAAAAAAAAAAAATTCAAATAAATTTTTCATAAATTTTGTTTCCAAGCATTTAAAATAACAATTAAATGACTATTTTCAAGATTTTGTTTTGGAAGTTAGATACATACATTAATAGTTATGGACAATCACATCACTAATATAGGCACCAATAACATGAATGTTGATAAAGTGTGATAAAGTTTTCCTTTCCACACAAACACAAAGTGCTAAATAAGATACTCAAAGAAAAAATGCGAATAAATATCTAGCTAATCAAATGCAACAATAAAATAAAAAGAGTATGCAAGTGTAAGCTATATCAAGTTCACCAAAATAGAATAGTGAAAAAGTGATCTTAGGCTAACATGTATATTAACCTATAATCAATCTCCCTTTTCCACACAAATCATTAGTAGAGGTGTGAATGGGTTTCATTTTAGTCCTCATCATCTATAGACATAAAATGCCCAAATGTATTCCCAATCCACAAAAAAATTTGCTCATCCCAGAACTCAAGTAGTAGTCCCGCAAGCAAACCCACACATGAGTGGTTTTGTTTAAATCTTCAAAGGATTAAAACCCGGTTTCCACCTACAAAGTGAGAGATGGTGCTTCCCATAGGCCCAAGACCCTAAGAGGATCACAACCAGATCTTCCTCCGTGATAAATTTGAACAAGAAGAGAGCGTTAGGCATGTCGCTCATAGTGACACTTCCCTTCAACCTCCATTTTAGGGACACTTGTTTCCTTACCATATCGATTGTCATTCTAAAGGAGAAAAAAATCCCAACTAGAGCATTATTCATTGACGAAACAATGCGGTCCAATACCAAATCCAATAACAAAATAGCAGTGCCTACCTCTATTTGTAAACACTCTGGGATTATGTTAAGGTAAAATTGACTATGCGTCTCACCGACAAGTGCATTCTTCCATCCAGTGGATTGTGTGTTCTACTTTGGATTCACATGCTCCAACTTATTGGAGTTAACAACATTATCATTACTAGAGTTCACATGTCTATTATTATCATTATTGTCTGGATTGGGAACAACAGAGCTTGTAGGATGAGAATCAGCCTTAACCAAAGTGGGGTCATCAAAACAAAGACACTTTGGCAATGATAAAAAGAGATCCCTCCAAAGCTGCCACAATCACAATGTTCAGAGGAGGATGTGCAAGTGGGGGAGCATGGCCCCCACCCTCCATGGATTCCATGTATGAGAATCCAAAGCAGGTTTGAAATTTGGAAAAAAAAAAACCGAGCGGGAAGTTCCAAAGTTGTTGTGTATATTGTTCAATTTATCTTAATTATCTAATTTCAAATTTTCAATCCTATGCTCTAAGAAAAAGTCACCCATGACTCTTACAATATTTTGTAAGCTAGTCTCTTAACTTTTAATGTGAAGGTAAAAACATGAAAATGATGTTCAAAAAGTTTTCAATTTAAGGAGAATGGGATGAGAATTATATAATTTAGACTATGAAAATAGAAAAATAACTAGTTATAGAAATCAAAAGAGAGAGATTTCATCTCTTTGTGATGTAAGATTTTATTAAACAAATTATTATCATTATTATTTGGGAAGATGAGGTGGGAAGGATGTCACACCATATTGGTCTCTCAAATTTATAGTACGGTGGCCTATTTAAATTTATGATACATCATTTTACATAATATTTATAAGAGTTACTTTAATTAAAATAAAATAAATCTTCCATTAAATGTATCCACTTGGCATCTTCTTGTAAAGGGTCGATATGGAATTTTAACCATCTAGTGAACCGAAATGTTGTCTCTATTTTTTTTTATTAAATCCTTTGACCAAATTCAAAGGAAAACAACCTTCACCAATTCAAAAAGACAATTATTTGCTCTTAATAGGTAGACTAGCTCTTGGTATTAAGTCTATGTGTGTGAAAAGTGGACCTATATCTGTATCTGGAATACACAACACTTCAATAAATCATTAGATGCATGGTTAGTAAATCAATAATCAATGAATAATAAACCATTACAAAGTGACCTATTACCTTCTAGTAGATGCAAGTTTAGTCTTGCTCTCATATTTTTATATGCAATACCAGGGACTAGACAACACCTAAACGAAGGATTTAATCTATATGAGTACGAAATTGAGCTAAATGAATGCAAGATTTAAGCTAGATGAATGCAAGATTTAATCTAACATGATGTAAGCTATGAAATGAATATTTAAGCTAAATGATGTAACAAATATGAAATAACTAATATGCAATATCTGAATGCAAATTCTCAATGAACCTAGAGCAAAAACAACATAATAACAATATATTCTCCAAGATCCTTGAATGAGAGATAAGAGCCTAAATTTATAGAAACTTCAGAAAGAAACCAACGACTGAGATCAAATGATGATGAGCAGTGAAGATTTTCCAAGAGGAAGCACAATCCAGGTGAATTGATGTGATTGGCTTCTTTTCTCAGTTTTAAAGGAAATTGAACTAAAATTAAGATAAAATCAGAAAAAACTGATTTATTCTCTATTTCATTCAATTTTGATATTTAATTGTTTTAATTGCTTTCTATGAGATTATTTATCAATTTTTAATTTGTTTTTCAAGATTATCTCCATTTGATTTATTTTCTCAATTTTAAATTCTTTTTTGTCAATTAATTCATTTTTTGATGATTTAATGGCAAATTGATTTATTTAATTAAATATGCTAGGATATTCAATAAAATAAATGAGATAATTATTAAAAATGATTTACTTGGAATGATCAATTAATTAAATAAATATTTAATTAATATTGGTTGATTAATTTTCCATGTGACATTTGATGATTTAAAAAATTAATTGTGTGCTCAAGATTAAATTTAATTGCCTTTGGTTAGGACCTTGGTGATGAAATTGAGATTAGGGGGCCTATGGTTTAGATGACCATTTTTAGGGTATTACAAAGTCCATCAAGGTAAGATTCTTCTCATAGGTTCCCACCTTATAAGAGTCTTTACAAATGTTTTTTGCATAATTTCTTTTAATATGTTTACAAATTCTATTGTAAATCCTCCTTCTTATGTTCTTATTGAGGGAACACAATATAACACATCATGATATTTCTAATTTATTTCAAAAATTACTTAACAATTGGTTTCTCTACTATATTTTTGGCCTCTTCTACTTCTTTCATAGGTAACAACTTATACCATTTTTCATCTTTTATCAATGTAATGTATTATTTCTCTCATCAAGCATGGCATGAACCTAACATATTACCAATGCCTTGCTAAAACAATATGAAACACATTTGTTAGAATAACATTAGATAGTTTCCAATTAAAGTATTTATTGATATCAAAATCAATCTTGCATTGATCAAACACCATTGTTTGTGGCCCTTTTACGACCATGAATCCTTGTTTAAGTTGGGATGCCTCACTATTTTCAATGTGTATTTCTTCACCATCCCTATATCATCTTTATAGACACCAAGTTGGTGTTACCACTAACTATATTAAAATTGCAAATTTTGCTCTTGGAATTTCATTAGTTTTGCATATGCTCCTCATCTAACACTATTCAACTCCTTAATTTTCTAGTTTTAAAGTTCCCCAACATCAATTGTTATCCATTTTATAATTTAACAAATGAAGTTGTGTGAAATTATCCCGCTCTGCAAAATTCAAATTTCAAACCTTCGCCATTCATGGTGGTGTTTGCTGGTGTGGACCTCCCCCCACCACCCACGGCCCCTGGTCTGGACCCTACGGTGCTGACACTATCTGCCACATCCTCTATTGGTCCCACAGCAGTTCCTCCTTCCATTCGGGTGGTGCCCCAGAATGATGGATCTCCTTTGGAGAACCCTCAGGTCATGAGTGAAGTTTCACATTCTGACCCTATTCCTGCCGTGTCGGTTGTTCTATCCTCGGAACCTCTGGCTAGCAACACGAATCTCAAAGGTTGGAAGAACATGTTGGTCGGAAAGTCAGAGACTATGGTCCCCAACTTTGTCCCAGTCTACTCACATTCTGAGGAGGGAACATCTTTTGAGCTTCTTGATGTTGTCTTGGACCGCATTTTATAGAACATGGCTAACACTCTGGTGGGGAAGTTCTTCTCCCTATGCCCCATGGTGGAGATGGTCTGAAAATGGGTCAAGGACAACTGGAAGTTGAAGGGAAGTGTTTCTGTCAGTGCTATGCCTGGTGCCCTCTTCCTCTTGAAATTCATTGTCGAGGAGGATGTCGCCCATGTCCTCTCTGGTTGCTGGTCCTATGGTCGTAACAACCTCTCCCTCTATCGTTGGAAGGTTGGCTTTGACCCTACGGCTGACTTGCAAAAAAGTGCACCAGTATGAGTTCATCTCCTGGGGCTCCCCCTTGAGTATTGGGACGAATCCATCTTCAAATGGATTGGAAACTCATTTGGTCACTTTGTAGGTGTTGATGAAATCACCAGATCCAAATCTCATCTGGTCTATGCTCGCCTTTGTGTCCAAGCTACTATAAGCATGAACCTCCCCAACTTCATAACCCTCAAATCTAGGCTGGGTAGCTGGACTCAAGCTTTGGTTTATGAAAATGCTAGCCTCTTTTGCTAGAAGTGCCGCAAATTCGGGCATGCTATCTCTCAATGCAAGGCCCCAAAACCCCCTCTCCTCAAGATTAAGGGCTCAGTCCTTGGGGAGGACTCTGTGATTCACCATGACCTTTTTGTGGGGCCTATTATCACCCCTACTCCTAGCCTGGACCTGCCTCACTTGGCTACTGAAGACCCATTTATAGAAGAATACCCATTTACTGAGAGTATCAACAACCTTCTCTAATCTCCTACAAAGATTGTGGAGGAAGCCTTATTCCGACCCAGATGGTACAATGCATGTCCCCGATGGCCAGCTTGGTCTCTCTGGTTGATCAACTAAAAGATGGTGAGATTGTGGGGGATCCCTCTCTCATTCTAGAGATAGCTCACTCCCTATTGGTGGCTCCCTCCCTGAACCAGGGCTTAACATCTCCTGGTGCCATTGGTGTGTCATCTAGTGGCTACATGACCCCTGCTGATGAGGGTTGGATTACTCAAAGACGCAAGACTAGGACTGTTAAGCCTAATGTGGGGACATATATCAAAGTGGGACGACTGTCACAAAGACTTTCAAGACAAAAGGAAGTAGCAAGGGACATTGCCAATGGCAGGAAGAGGACCTTGGAGATGACCATAAAAGGTAAGAAATGAAGGTCCTCTCTTGGAACATGAGGGGCCTGAACAACCCCCAAATGCAATATGCTCTGAAAAAATGCATTTTTGAAAATGAAATCATGGTCCTTCTTCTCCAAGAAGTTAAGATGTCTTTGTCCTCCTTCTCCATTATGGTTGGGAAAATCTAGCCTGGTGCTAAGTTTGTTATTAGTGAGGCTAATGGAGCCTCTGGTGGTTTGGTCACCATGTGGGACCTCTCCCATTTTTCTGGCAGTCTTCTCTCCTCCTCGGCCAACCTTTTGGTTTCTAAACTCTCCTCCCCGATGGACTCCTACATCCTTGTTAATGTTTATGCCCCTAATGTCCAATCTGGTAGATTAATGATCTGGAACAAGATATCTACTCTAATTCAGAATAATGTCGATGCTCACTAGCTGATTGCGGGTGATTTCAACTCCCCTTTGATTCCCTCTAAGAAGCTGGGAGGCCTTCCAGAATAATCTAACAGCATGGCTGACCTAGTTGACTTCATTGGCAGAAATGGGTTAATGGATGTGGAACTATAGGGGCAAAAATTCACTTGGTCCAATCTTAGGAAGGGAAAGGATCTTATCCAGGTCAGACTTGATAGATTTCTCATCTCGGGTAACTGGGGAATTGGTCCAACCTTTAAGCTCATTGCCCTTCCCAGAACGGTCTCTGACTACAACCCCCTACTCCTTTAGAATACCAGTAATGTTGTCAAGAGGAAGTTTCCTTTTTAGTATGAAATCATGTGGAACTCTCATCCTGAGGTCAAGGAGTGTGTTAAAAGATGGTGGAGTACCAACACATCTGGCACCCCTATGTTCAGGATTTCCCAAAAGCTCGACTTGGTCAAAATAAATGTCTGGGGTTGGAACAAATTCACCTTAGGGGATATCTTCAAGAAAAAAAAGGATATCAATAGTAAACTGATTGTTATTAAAGAGCGTATTGACCAAGGTGACTCCCTTGAAGCCACCCATATGGAGCAGGCTGCCCTTCGTAGAAAATGGAAGGAAAATTCCCACAAAGAAGAACTATATTGGAAAGAGAAATCTAGGGTTCAATGGCTCAAAGAGGGTGATAAAAACACTAGTTTCTTCCATAGATCTGCTTCTATTCACAAGCATAGGAACCACATCTCTTCCCTCATGGACGATAACAATCTGGTAGTCAACGACATTGATGGCTTGGGCCGTTTGACTACCAATTACTTTGCAGCCTTATTCCGGGATGATGATGACCGGGGGGACCCTGCGGGGGAGGACCTTCTCAACTGCCTCCCACCACCCCTCTCAATGGAAAATAACAATCTCATGATGGCCCCTATCTCTGAGGAGGAAGTTAAGTCAGTTGTTTTTACTATGAGCCCCTTCAAAGCCCCGGGTCCTGATGGTTTCCCCCCAACCTTTTTTCAAGATTTCTGGGATGTGGTTGGCCCTGATGTTGTTTTGGCTACTAGAGATTTTTTCAGATCGGGAAGGCTCCTTAACAAACTCAATCACACCTTCATTTCTCTTCTTCGGAAAACTTAGGAGGCATCTTCTCTCAAGGACTTCCACCCCATCAGCCTTTAAAACACTATTTATAAAATCTTCAGTAAAGTTCTTGTTAATAGGCTCAAACCTTTTTTGGATCCTTTGATTAGCCCATCCCAGAAGGGGTTCATTCCTGGCCACGAGATTCTTGATGTGGTCATCTCTACTCTTGAGACTATACACTCCATGGATAAATGTCATCAGGTGGGGATGGTTCTCAAGCTTGACATCTCGAAGGCATATGATAGGGTCAATTGGAACTTCCTCTTCAAAGTTCTCAAAGCTATGGGGTTTGGAGATAAACTTATCAAACTTATTAGGGAATGCATTTCTACTATCACCTATGTTGTGTTGCTAAACGGAAATCCCTTGGAGAAGTTCAGGGCCTCCAGAGGGTTGTGGCAAGGGGATCCCCTATCCCCCTACCTTTTCATCATCCTTGCTTAAGTTTTGGCCTCTAACTTGAACTCTTTGGTTCGCAGGGGTACTTTGCTGGGTATCAAGCCTGCCTCTACGACTTCCCCCAATATTTTGCAGCAGTTTGTTGATGATACGATCCTGTTTGGTGTCTCCTCTATTTGGGAAGCTAAAGCTTGGAAATCCTTTCTTAACGCCTATGCTCTGGCTTTTGTCCAACACATCAATTATGACAAGAGCAACATTTACTTCTTTAACACTAATGACCAACTCCAAGATAAAGTCTGCAGAATCCTTGGTTGTCAAAAGGCCTCCCTCCCTGACACCTATCTTGGTCTCCCTCTGATTGTTAAGGATGTCTCTAATTCCTTCTGGATCTCTATACTCGAAAGAAAGCAGAAAAATTTGGCTGACTGGAAAGGTAGATTCCTAAGCAGTGCTGGGAAGTTGCAGCTGCTTTCCTCCTCTCTCTAGGGGATCCCCATGTACTTTCTCTCCCTGTTCAAGATTTCTACGACTATGGCTGCTAAGCTGGAGAACATTCAAAAGACTTTCCTCTAGATAGGATTGGAAGAAAAGAAGAGGCTCGCCTTGGTGGGCTGGGACAAATTTTATCTTCCCAAGACCATGGGCAGCTTGGGAACCCATAGGATCTCTAAATTCAACAAGGACCTGATGACTAAAATTTCCTAGAAGCTTCTGAATAAGGATTCGGATTGGAGTAGGATCATTAGGGCTAAGTACTTGGGCAATGCGGTTTGTTCCTCTATCTTGAAAAAGGAGGGCCTTCCCAGGGGTTCCAAAATTTGGAATAACATCTTGAGTTGCAAGGACCCTTTATCTCATGGTTTGAGGTGGATCATTGGAAATGGCAGGAACATCCTTTTCTAGGAAGATTGCTGGCTTGGAGAGGGACCCTTGGCTTCTTCCCCCTCCCTAAGACGGATATAGGATGCCACCAAAGGCTTCTGTAGTGAAAGGGTCAGTGACTACTTTAGCAACTGCACTTGGAAGGCCTTGGAGGACTGATGTACAGACCACCCCTTGCTCTTTCCTGTTGCCAGAGAACTCCAGAAGCTTTTGGTTGGTATTTTCCTCCCCCTGTTCACCAGGGATGACAAACTTATTTGGAAATGGGACCCCTCTGGAGACTTTTCTGTCAAGACTGCCTATATAAGCTTACTAAGGGAACCTGTTGCCTCCTTTATCTGGAAAGAGGTCTGGAACCCCCAGCTCCTCCCCAAGGTCAATTTCTTCTAGTGGACTACCCTTCTCAACAAAATTTTGACCCAAGACAACTTGGTCAAGAGGGGTTTTCATCTCCCTAACAGATGCATTCTCTACAAAGAGGATGAAGAAAGTACTGCCCACCTCTTCCTCCACTGTGCCTTCTCTCGGGAGCTTTGGGGGATGGTCTATAATAAACTCAATATCAGTTAGGTAATGAATGATAACTTGGGTAATATGTGTCACGAGTTTCGGGGACCCTCTTCCAACCCTCTTATCCAACAGTTGTGGAAGCAGATCCCCCCACATGTTTGCTGGTGTATCTGGAAGGAACAAAATGATAGGATATTCAGAGACAAAGAGACCTTTGTGGAAAAGGTGTTTGCTTAGTTCCTTAATATGATTCTTGAGAATATCTTGGTCTCTAAAAATTGAATGGTGTCCAAGCCCCCCTCTACCTAGGACTAGAGAATTACTAGATGCTGGAACCTCCCCCCCTCGTTCTCCCTTGTTGATTCCTCTAAGAGACTTCTAAGATAATGCACAATTTGGTCCCCCCTGGCTACTAATTTTAAATTGAATTTTGATCAGGCTGCCAGGGGGGCCTTGCTGTTGGCAGTGGGGTGATCAAATCGCACCTGGAGGCCCTTGTTGCTACTCATGCGGGAAACCTAAATGGTCATTCCTCTAATCAGGCTGAAGTGATGGCCTTAGCCTGGGGAATTCACATTGCCCTCTCCATGGGAATCATAATTATGGACATTAAGGGGGACTCCATGCTCATCATTGATGTTGTCAAAGGAAGGAATAAGCTTAATTGGTCAATTGAGGGAACTATCAGGGACACCTTGAGGCTCATCTCCGGGCTTAACTCATTCAGAGTGATGCATATTTATAGGGAAGGAAATCGTGTGGCGGATGCCATGGCTACCATTGGCCTAAACATCTCAGGGCTCAAATGTTGGAGGAGTCTCAAATCTCTTCCAAACCATGTCAACTTCCTCCTACAGGAAGAGAAATCTAGAATTCCCACTAATGATTGAGTGGCTGCTAAATGCTTCCTCCCCCCTCCTATTTTCCCTCGGGATTATCTGGCGGTGGTGGTTTCATAATTCAAATAACAGGAATATTCTTCAGATCCCTTTTAATGAGGTGGCGACTTGTTCGGCCTGGCTGGTGATGATGCACGTTGTTGTTGTGTTGACACTTCACTTGCGCTTGCAAAGCCATGATGAAGTACAATGGGTTTGGAAATGTGTTGGCTGCCACCGGTTTCTGCTGGCGCTTATTGCCTTGTTTCCAACAAATCATTACTAAAAGTGACTTCTTGTTTTCCCATGCGCCCAACTTTATTTCTCATTTTTTGAATATGGGCTCACACATTCCCCATTTATTGAAGTTGGGCTCGTACATTCACCATTTTCTCTGCTGGGTTAGCTTCTCGAAGAATCCCTACATTTTCCTCTATTTCATGACTAAGGAAGCTTTGTTGGTAGATGAAATGGGGGGCAATAGAGTAAGATATGAACTAGACAATCCGGATGATTTTAAAAACGACCCTCTTGTTTGGAACTTCTGTGTTGAAGGTGGAATTGCTGATTTTCTGGATTGCCTAAAAGGCCATGACGAGTAGCTCTCGATTGCTTTTGCCTCTTGGTCTAGAAGGCGGGTCTCGGTTGGCGGCATTACTTTTGATGTCTCTGAGGAGACTATTGCCCAAGCTACCAAGCTAACCCTGGATGGCCGCCACTGGAAGCGCACTAGTCATGTGGCTAACAATGAGGGTTTGAAACAGTTCTTCCGTAACTGTGAGGAACCTATCAAGCTGCAAAGTGGGTTTGCGTGGGAGGAGCTCAAGCACCCATGGAACATGATCTGTCTCATGATCATGAAATACCTCACCCTTGAAGGTAGGTATAAGATATTCTATTACTACCATTTTGCCCTCCTCAATCACTTCCACAATAATGATTTCCTTTGCTTGTTGTTTTATTTACTGCACTCCTTGGAGAGCTCTGTTAAGGACACTATGTGTTGGCATATGTGCAAGAGTATGCTGACATGATGATATTGTATGTTGTCATTGATGTCAATATGCTGAGAAGTGAACCAGTATATTGAAGTTAAGCAACCGGCAAAGAGAACCGGTATGGTGTTGTAAACCGGTATATGAGCAATAGGTGAAGCGGTATGTTTGTCCAAGTGAACTGATATGGTGATATGTGAACCGATACATGGAATATGGTAGGACTACTGGCTAGTAGTCTTAGCTTCAGGGTTTCTGGTTGAAGTGTTCCAAGCCTGTGTGATTCAACCGATGACATCGTGTGATGAGTTAGCATTGTAATGAAAATCAAATCATGTTGCCACGTCAGTCTTGTGCGCGTGAAGGATCTGGCATGAAGGAGATTGATCCTATCTACCTCGGGAATGTGCAAAGTCTCTATAAATGGTGGAGAATGCATGATGAGTTATCACCTCCATGAAGCAGTGAAGAACGAACGATGGAGAATATCTTGAGATCTATTCAAGACCATTGTATTCAAATGCAAAGTGTTCAATGGTCAGGATTGAACCAATCAATTGCTTAACCTAAATGTTTAGGGTTTAGGGTTTATGCTGCCGACCTATCTATTTCCTATAAGGTCAATGATGTGTTTCATGTTGAGTTTGTTGGCAAATGGTGTGTGTGTGTGTATCTAAGTGCAGAGATACGTGATTCTTGCCATACCAGATAAGAGGATTGATACCTGCATAGTGTGTGTGCAGAAGGAAGGAACTAAAGCAGATCTGCATTGGCATTGTGTGCTATTACCAGATCATTGTAATATCTGTTGATCTTTAACCACTTCAACAGTTGGAAAATCCCTTAACTGGGTAGCTTTAACCAGCTTGCTGTAAATCCTTTAACAGGGTGAGTCAAAGCCATTGAGTTCATAAAATCCTCTAACAAAGTAACCTCTAATAGGGTTTAACCCTTAACCGGGTATTCTAGCCATCCCTTAATCGGGTGATCCCTAACAGGATTGGTTCCTAATAGAACTTGTTGTAACAGTCTTTAACCGGACTAGGCTCCTAACAGAGCGAACTTCTAAAGAGTTCAAAAATAGCTTGTGGGTATTCATCCCCACTGTGGTTTTTCCCAGTTGGGTTTCCACGTGAAAAATATGTATGTCATGTGTGATGCCTCTTTCATGTGATGCTTTGTTATTTTTTGTCAAGCAATGAATCATGTTATGCTAGTAAATTATTGTATCTCTGATGATAGATTATTTGTTTATGCATAAGGATAAAGTGGAAATGAGGGAGTAGGTTGTATGGAAAGCTAAGTGTTGCCGGTTTATGTCTTTCCCAGTTGCATTGTGTTTAACCGGTAGTAATCTGATTCAGACCGGTGTTAGTGATTGCTAGTCAAAGTTCACTGTTTGCAGTCAAACCAGTTTAGGAAAAGTTTTTGTGCCTGTACTGATTCACCCCCCCCTCTCAGTACCGGTTTGGTTCTTACCATTCATCATTGAGTTATCAATTGGTATCAGAGCATCCTCCAGGTCCTCTGTGTTGTAAGCTTAACTGCTTGAGGGAAAGATCCTATTGTAATGATGAAGAGGGAAGGTCCAAAGTTCAACAGAGATAACTTTAAAATATGGAAGGACAGAATGAAGATATACATCATAAGCATGGGTGCTCAACACTGGAGCTATGTTGAGAATGATTATGTTATCCCTACCGGTATTCTCACTGATGATCAAAAAAGAGAGATTCAGGAGAATGGGCAAGTCATGGAAGCCCTAATCAACAGTTTATCTGACATTGAGTTTATTGATGTCTAGGATAAAGAAAATCCCAAAGAAGTATGGGATACTCTTGAGAATATCTATGGCGGTGATGAGCATGTAAAACAAGCTAAGGAAGAAATCCTTAGAGGGAAGTTTGAAGACATGCGGATGGTTCAAGGTGAGACCATTCAACAATATGGAATAAGAATCAAGACTATTGTTGGAGACATCAAGAGTGTGGGAGGAAAAATAGAAGATTCTACTATTATTAGTAAAGTCCTGAGGTCCTTATTACTGGTCTACGCAATAAGGGTTGTTGCTATTCAGGAGTTGAGGTCAATAGACAAGACTAAGGTATCCCTAGACTCCATCATTGCAAAATTAACAACCTATGAGCTAAATAGTTTTGATGGCAGTGTTCAAAAGACTGAATTAGATTTTAGAGCTTCTGCTGCACCATCCAAAAAAGGAAAAGAAGCAAGCACCAGCGATGAACAAAGACAAAGCAGAGAAATGGATGATGAGGAGATTCTGATGGAATTTGAAGCTCTTCTTGCCAAGAGACTTCCTAAGGGAACCGGTAAATACAAAGGTAAGCTCCTTTTGAAATGCTTTTCTTGTAACCAGATAGGACATATTGCTATAAACTGTCCTAATGGTGACAACAAGGACAAACCAGAAAGGTTCAAGAAATTCAAAGGAGGAAACCGGAGAAATAGCTTTGTAGCAGTTGATGAAGGTGTCACAGATGAGGAATCAGAAGATGAAGAAAATGAAGATATTGTGTTTGTTGCAGTAAAGGAAGATGTGTCAGACAAGAAGGCTCTTGTCTCCCGCTTTGATAATTCCAATGAGTGGATTATTGACAATGGTTGTTCTCACCATATGACTGGTGACTGGAGCAAGTTTCTATCTTTGGAAGAATATGATGGTGGTGTGGTTCGCTTTGGTAATGATGCACCATGTATGGTCAAAGGAAGAGGGTCCATCTCTCTGAATGGAAAGAGCAGTGCTGACAATGTGTATTGGGTTGAAGGTCTCAGACACAATCTATTGAGTGTTGTCCAGCTGAATGATAGTGGACTCACTTTGGAATTCAAAAATGGAGTGTGCAAAATCAAAGGAAAGAATGGTGAATTGATGGCCATCGATATGTAGACCAAAGGTAACTTATTTAAGCTAAATGTAAATATAAGTACATGTCTTATGGCTAAGCTCAATGATAGTTGGAAATGGCATAGGAGACTCTGCCATGTAAACTTTGATAACATAATAAAGGCCAGTAAGATCAAGGCAGTTAGAGGACTGCCGATGCTGAGCAAACCAAAAAATCCTTTATGCAGAGAATGTCAACTAGGGAAAATGTCTTCCTCAACCTTCAAAGGTAAATCTTTCACTACTGACAACTTACTTGATCTTGTGCATACAGATTTGTGTGGTCCTATGAAAACTAGGAGTGTGCAGGGAGATAGGTATTTTATGATTCTTACAGATGATTGCTGAAGAATGATGTGGGTCACATTCTTGAAGGACAAGTTTGAAGCCTTTGGAAAGTTCAAAGCTTTCAGAACGTGGTAGAAAAGGAAAGTGGTAGAAGAATCAAATGCCTTAGAATTGATCAAGGAGGGGAATTCACTTCTGGTGAATTCAACAAATATTGTGAAGAGAATGACATCAAAAGGCAACTGTCTACCCCCCGGACTCCTCAGCAGAATGGCCTAGTAGAGAGAAACAACCGAACTATGGTTGAAGCAGCTAGAATTATGTTGATCCAAGGAAAGGTTGCTCACACCTTTTGGAGAGAAGTGGTGAGCACTGCAGTCTACACAATGAACTGGGTACTCATCAAAAAGGGAAAGGATAAGACTCCTTATGAGTACTGGACCGGTAAGACACCAGTGGTAAGCTACTTTAGAGTGTTTGGTAGTAAATGTTACATCAAGAGGAGTGAACATCAGAGCAAGTTTGATGCTAAATGTGATGAGGGAATATTCCTAGGATATTCCACCTAGATTAAAGCTCTCAAATGCTTCAACAATAGGACTCAGAGAATTGTTGAAAGCATCAATATTAGGATTGATGAAAACTCTGGGAAACCTAAGGAAACCGGCAGTGAGCAAGTAGGAGATGAACCAGTAGTAACCTTCTGGGAACTAGTTGCAAATTAGCCCAGTACTAGTAATTGTGCTCCTACACTAGTGGATGTTGATGTTGATGAAGATGAGGATGAAGAAGAAAAGCAAGAGGAATCTTTTAAGAACATACCTAGGTATGTCAAACTCAATCATGATCCAAAGCAGATCATAGGAGACAAAGATGTAGGAATTCTTACAAGAAGAAAGGTCAGAGAAAGCTCATGTATGATCTCTGAATTTGAGCCTAAATCATTCAAAGAGGCACATAAAGATGAAGATTGGATCAAGGCAATGGAGGAGGAACTTGACTAGATAGAAAAGAATGGTACATGGTCTTTGGTACCCAGACCGGAGCATAAAAATATCATTGGAACCAAATGGGTTTTCAGAAACAAGCTAAATGAGGATGGCACAGTGGTGAGGAGCAAAGCCAAACTAGTGTGCAAAGGATACGCCCCAGAAGAAGGAGAAGACTATGGAGAAACCTTTGCTCCAGTAGCAAGATTGGAAGGAGTGCGTATGATTCTTGCATATGCAGCTTTTAAAGGATTCAAGGTATACCAAATGGATGTAAAATCTGCATTCCTAAATGGAATACTTGAAGAGGAGGTGTATATAGAGCAACTTGATGGGTTTGCCCTATCAGAAGATAGTGACATGGTGTGTAGGCTACATAAAGCCTTGTATGGACTAAAGAAGGCACCGAGAGCATGGTATGAATGCTTGCATTCTCATCTTGTGAAGATTGGATTTGAAAGAACAAGTGAAGATAGCAATATCTACTTGAAATCAGAAGGAGATCAAATTCTGATCTACGAAGTATTTATTGATGACATCATCTTTGGAGGAGATGACAAGATGAGTCATGATTTTGCAGATGAGATGAAAAAAGAGTTTGAGATGTCACTTATAGGGGAGATTAAGTTCTTCATTGGACTACAGATTCAACAAATGAAAGATGTAATCTTTATCACTCAGTCCAAGTATGTCAAAGAAGTGTTGAAGACTTTTGGCATGAAAGACAACAAACCGGTTGGTACACCAATGGTGACCAGATGTAGGCTATCAAAAGAGGATGACTTGGCATTGGTAAATGAGAAGGATTACCGATCAATGATTGGTAAGTTGCATTATGTAGTGCATAGCAGACCAGACATTGCACATGCAGTGGGTATTACCACTCGGTTTCAGCAAAGCCCAAGAGAATCCCACTTGGTAGCAGTCAAGCGGATTCTTAGATATCTGAAGGGAATTATTGACTATGGGTTATGGTATCCATACAATAATGATTTCAACCTGAAAGTGTTCACAAATGTTGATTGGGCTGGTAATGTAGATGACTGGAAGAGCACAATCGGTGGTGCATTCTTTCTCGGTGGTAGACTGGTCTCATGGATGAGTAAAAAGCAGAGTTGTATTTCTCAGTCTACAACAGAAGCGGAGTATGTTGTAGCTTTTATGAACTGCACCCAGACTCTTTGGATGAAGCATGTATTGAATGGCTTCAAAGTTCCTGTCTCTGAAACAGTAAGTATATTTTGTGACAACACAAGTGCAATTAACATCTCCAAGAACCCAGTTTTGCATGCTAGAACCAAGCATTTTGAACTCAAGTATCATTTCTTGAGGGAAAAGGTTTAGAACAAAGAAGTGGTATTGGAACATGTTTCCAGTAAGGAACAGTTAGCAGATATATTCACCAAACCTCTACCAAAGGCTTCATTTACCTATTTGAGAGGTGAATTAGGGGTGCTGCCCCTTCAAGAGGTGAACTAAAAGTATGTGCTCCACATCAGTCAGGTATTGCAGTGTCCAATCTTTTTTAGGACTGATGTGTTGAAGGATGCTACTCCTTAGGGGGAGCAACATAGTGGAACAGGAAAGCTTGTGCCTCCACTTTGGCATTGTTGTCAAAGGGGGAGAAGATGTGAAGCGGAGAAGATATCCATAGCAAAAGGGAGAAGATATCTGCAACAGAAGATGTGTTGCTGAGTGATATCTTTGTATATTGCCATCAATGCCAAAAGGGGAGATTGTTGGCATATGTGCAAGAGTATGATGACATGATGATATTGTATGTTGTCATTGATGTCAATATGTTGAGAAGTGAACCGGTATATTGAAGTTAAGCAACCGACAAAGAGAACTGGTATGGTGTTGTAAACTGATATATGAGCAATAGGTGAAGCGATATATTTGTCCAAGTGAACCGGTACATGGAATATGGCAGGACTACTGGTTCATAGTCTTAGCTTCAGGGTTTCCGGTTGAAGTGTTCCAAGCCTATGTGATTCAACTGATTACATTGTGTGATGAGTTAGCATTGTAATGAAAATCAGATCCTGTTGCCACGTCAGCCTTGTGCGCGTGAAGGATCTTGCATGAAGGAGATTGATCCTATCTTCCTCAGGAATGTGTGAAGTCTCTGTAAATGGTGGAGAACGTGTGATGAGTCATCGCCTCCATGAAGCGGTGAAGAATGAATGATGGAGAATGTCTTGAGATCTGTTCAAGACCGTTGTATTCAAATGCAAAGTGTTCAATGGTTAGGATTGAACCAATCAATTGCTTAACCTAAATGTTTAGGGTTTAGGGTTTATGCTGCCGACCTATGTGTTTCCTATAAGGTTGATGATGTGTTTCATGTTGAGGTTGTTGGCAAATGGTTTTTGTGCCGTACTGATTCACCCCCCCGCTCTCAGTACTGGTTTGGTACTTACCATTCATCATTAAGTTATCATTATGGACCCCAAGCGTGGAGATAAACCTCCTTTCCTCCTCCACCAGGGTCTTATTTACAGGTTGTACAAATTCCATGAGGCCCTCTGCTCCCCAAGGAATCTCTCGCTCTCTCAGCCCCCCATGCCGACTCCCCAGCAGCTTGTGGCCCCATCTTTGGCTTTCCCTAGATTCTTCCAATTTCCCCAAGAGGGATTTGCAACGGCCACCATGTCCCCGCCTGCCTTCACCTCGATTGTTTCTCTATCAGCCTCCCCCACTATTTCTTGCTCCCTAGCCAAGGGCAAGAGTAAAACCTCCGCAAATACATTGTCTATGATGACAATTCTTCCTCTAAAGATGCTGACAATGATTACCCCTCCCCAGATTTGGAGGTTAAGAGGAGATCCTCTAGACTTGCTTCTAAAGGTCGCAGGAAGAAGACCCCTGTTATTGAAAATCTGGACTTTGAGGAGGACCCCATTAGGGACAACAAGGAGGAGGGCCCAAAAAAATTGGGGGCCCCTAATGGGGGTGCTGACAATGTTAATATGACTAGGGACCCCATTGTCCCAACCACTACTACCGCTGTTGACATTACTACTCTGGAAAGGAAAACCGAGGAACTCATTGATGATAAAGATATGGCCCCTGACACTTTGGGCCTTATGGATGTGGAAAACCCCAACAACAACGCTCTGGATCCGGGAAATTTGGAAGTAGATTTAAACTTGGCTGAGTAGGTGATGCATTCTATACCATTGATGGACCTGGTTAAAGACATTGATAACCCCATTGCTGGTGGCGAGTAGAAAGAGACTACTGAAACTGATCAGACTACTGAGGTCCCCCAGGAGGCCCCCACGATACAACAAATAGAAAAGCTGAGCATGGAGGCTTCGGATATTACACAAAGAATTAAAAATCTAGGCCCTATCCTAGATCTGCAGTCTATCAAGCAGGAGATTAATCAGCTAAAGATCAAAATGGCGGCTTGGGAAGCCCAAATGGTGGGCCTCAACAAATTTCATATGCAGGTTCTTCGCAGCTCTGCACTCACCCTCTCTCTATTGAGGGAATGCCATGCTGACACCGAGGAGGACAAGCTGGAGGATGTGAGCCTCTATAAATTCATGTCTAATGAATGGAGCAGTACTATGGAGGCCTCGGGGGTGCACATGGCACCTCTGTAGTTTGTTTTCCTTACTTGTTGTTTTTTATTGCAAAAAACACTTGGTTCCTTTTTGATAGTTGTTGTTTTTTGCTGTTATAGTGTTGTCTCAGTGCTATGATTTTTGATAGTTTAGCTATGTAAAGGGTCAGTGCCCTTGTTCTCAATGCTTTTTTAATAAAAAACAAATGAAGTTGTGTCATCTTTTATTAGTTTGGCTTGAGTATTATTTGTTCTATTGTCACTCTATTTTCCTTAGTCATTTATTAACATTCACATGTCTAATGCCCATGTGATAAAATCACCTAGTAATTCTTTGAACACATCAAGAATTTAATTTGCAAAGGGGATAAAAGAAATTTAACAATATTACTAAATAATTACAACTACAGATGTCCTAGGTCCATCACATGCTTTCTTCTTGTCTTCAATCTCTTATTCATTTGTAAAATTTGGTTCAGTTATAGACTAATTGAGGAGAATGTGACCCCATGATTCAATAAATTACAACCATAGATTTGTAGAATGCCATATCTTTGTTCGAAAAATCCAAATGATCAAACAATCTAACAAAATCAATTTCTAACATTTACCACTACATATTTCCATCATTTAAATTTAAATTAAAATAACTTATATAAAAAAATCTATTTATTTCCATTGCAATACAAAAATATTCCAATGTTTTCCACTGAAATTTGAAAATAGCTCAGCTACATTCTCCATTTAACCTTAAAATGTAATACAAACTCCCTAATGAGAGAGATCAATCCTCCATTGAGGACTGAATCAAGTTTGTGATAATGTGAATTCAGTGTGTTGGGAGAAAGAGGATTTTTGTTAGGGTTTCCATCTGGCAGGGAGGAAGACGAGTGGAGACAACAATGCTTCCATCTTTCAGACCATCCACAAACATGCCTCCAATTGCATTCATGGATGCCGCCTGCACATTCAATGGCGACACCCATCCATAATCAATCTCATAAACTGGAAATCTCAGAGAGCTACTGACACTTGTACTATTTTTCCAGTCGATTTCCATAAGTAAATCCACAACATCCCTCCCACCAGATTCCACCCACTCTATTATATGATTAACTTGATCTCTGGCAGTGCAGACAGAGATTAGCTCCTCAATAACACCAGAAGCAAAGAGGACATCCTCCTTTACTAGTTTCTCGGTTGAAGTCTTGGCCAGGCAGAAGATCGAGCAGTTTCCAAAATGTTGGACGCAGAGGCGGCTTCACACGACCTCTGCAATCAGTCGGCATACTGAAATAAACTGGCCCTTCCTCTGCGATCTCCCGAGCTTTGATTACACATCTCCAGAACTGTGTGGCCACTGCAATAAATGAAGTAGATGCCCCCGTTCGCTCTTTCAAACCTATAATTTTCTCTCCTGTAAAACAAATGGTTTTGTATACTGTCTCTGTTTTATGATCCATCAGTTTCCAGTTACTATTTGCAGGCTTCTGTGTGTATCTGGTACTAATTCCTTTTATGTGCTTTGCCTCTAGGTTGATTCGCATGAACTTGTAAATCTGCGCCCCGTTAATCCCTTGATGAGCTTCGTAAGATATTCCTACCGTTGTCTCGTGTTCTGGTTTGAACATTGTCCTAATGTGGAGCGGGGGTTTTGAAATAGGTATGTTTCTGCTGCATTCTGCCCACAATTTCATAAAATGCCAAAACGAATTTCCATCTGCTATAATATGATGAAATGTAGTTCCTATGCAAATTCCCCCTCCCTCAAATCTTGTGAATTGCAATAACTATTGATGATTTGATCTAAAAGCCCCCCAAAAAAGGGTATGAAACATTTAGATCATGACTTACATTTCAATTAAAGTCTAAAATTTAAGCTATTTACCTGAATTGAGAGAAGGGGTGTATTGAAATTTTCATGCCGCTGGGAAGGATGCACAATTTGGACAAGGGTTTTGAGAAAGGGTTTATGCTGAAATTCCTCTTTTTCCAGGTCATTGAAAGGTATATCCATTGACGCTTCCACAAATTCCACTCCGCCATCGTTGCAGTCAATCTCTGGTCGGCCTGATATTTCACCAATGACTAGCTGTCCTGCAAATGGATAGAAATGAACCAGAACCGAAGAGAGGCTTTTCTTCAGGCTGTCCACAATTGAAGAATATTCATTTGCAGGCAACACTCTGTAGAAGAGAAGCCTCTGAGGTTTGCTGGTTTGCAGCCAAAACAGGTCGAGGTTGGAAAGGAACATGCGTTGCCTACAGGATTGAACAGCCGGAGCCACTGTGGATACCCTCAGTAGTTTAACCGTTATTTGTTCCATCTGTGCAGTTGCCTCCATTGCTTGAACTCACGATTGGACTTAAACAACACATTTGTCTGTTTAGATGACTGGTATGGAGTCCTCTTAATATAAAACTCTTAGAGATCTCTTTATCAATTCCAGATACCAGCTCAAAGAAATGTGATCTCGTGTAATGCTATGATTGCAAGATTTGGGAACTTTTAATCAATCTTGTAATAGTATTTGTGACTTTTTTTGAGTATTTCAGTAATAGAAGTAATAAAACTAAGACTAAAGGATCAACAAATTTCTTCAAATAGATACATTTATCAATTTAAGATCATAAGCAAAAAGCAGCCATCAACAAATTTCCTCAAATAGAAACAAATCAATTTAAATCATAAACAAAAAGTAGCCATCACTGGTGAAGAGCATTTTCTTTTCTTTTCTATTACAATTTGTTTGCTTCAGCTTCAAACAGTGAATATTAAAGTTATCTTTTAAACTGATAGATTTTTCTGTAGAGCTAAGAAATTTAAATGATTCATTTGAAAACAAAAATTATCAAAGTTAATGTCAAATAAAATCAATTTTTTCATAATGGTTTTGTTAAGTTATCTTTAATTGTTCTACAGTTTTTTAGATTAAATACATAATCAAAATTTGAATTAAATAATTGTAGACTAAAATCAGATATACAATAATTTTGAGATTTATAATCTTTAAATCTATTAAATAATTAATATTATTCTAAGTTCATTATTTCTATTATAATTAAATTAATTAAAGAATATTTATTGTGTAATTAATTTAAAATAAATCATTTATCACATTATCTACTATTGGAGTAATTTAAGGACTGTACGTTAGGAAATAGGAAATCATCACAAGACAAGATAAAAACTAATAATCAATTACAAATGCATTCATTGCGATGAATCTATCCTAAGACACATTCAATAGAGACATGAAAACAAAGCATACAAAACTAGAAATTATGCAAACCGGATGACGATTTGAATGCTCCTTCCATGCGGCTCCATTGTTCTTCTTTCCTCTTCAAAGGGTTGTGGATCTCACCTACAAGTGCACATACATGATTGAAAGCAAGATTGACATTGATTATTGATCAAGAGTACTAGAAGCATAAATTCGATACCCTGATTAAGGATTATTCTCATTATTAGCCAAGATTGAAGAAATTCATCCAATTTATAGAAAAATTGGAGAGATGACAAGATTAGCATGATAGTGATTCGAATGGAAATTCAAATCAAGAATAGCAAAATTATGACATGTCTATGACAAATTGCTATGCAAGGGTTTATGACAATTTATGACAAATTCTATGTCAAGAATTTATGACAATTTATGACAAATTTCTATGTCAAGAATTGACAAATTATGACAAATTTCTATGTCATTTCCATGAATTTAGGAGAGAAATAGGAGGAAATTGAAATTAAGAATTAAGAAATTAGAAAAATTAGAAAATAGGAGGAATTAGGAAAATTAGGAATTAATAAATGATGAAATTAGGAATTAGGTAAATTAATTAATAATCTTTCATTTATTAATTAATTCACAAAGAGGAATAATTAGCCAATTAAATGAATATTTAATTGCAATGAGAAGACTTAGGATAAATAAACAATTTATTAATCCTAAAGGAAGAAATGACACACACAAGGTTAAATGATTAAATCACGAAACCCTAGAAGATGAATTAGGTCTTGATGAAAGATAATTGACTCGATCATAATTTGATTTTGGATTGATAAATGACCAATGTGATAAATGATTTAATTGATAAAATGCGCCAATTGACGAGGAACAATGACAAATTGATCCAAATTGACATATTTGAGACAGACAACGATCGATGACAAATCGAATGCAAAATGACAAGATCAAACAAGATGACAAGAGTTGATGATAAATAGATTGCAAAATGACAGGATTGAAAATGACCACAATCAATGACGAATTGATCGCAAAATGACAAGATCGATAAGAGGACAACGATCGATGACAAATCGATCGTTAGATGACAAGATTGAAGTATTGATGATAAATTGATCGCCAGATGACAAAATTGATAAGATGACAACGATCGATGACAAATTGATCGCAAGATTGACAGGAGGACAAAACCCTAATTAGGATTGATGATGTCCAAAATGATGACAAATAAGCATGCACATTGATGCAATAGGATAAGATCGATTAAAATCATGACTGGATAGTGTTGTCGACAAGACCAAATTCGAGAGCGAGATAAATGAAGAATGTAGAAGAATGACTCGATGCTCGCAAATGATAAAAACCAAGTACGAATCATAGGAGAAATGTTAATGCGACACAAAAACCTAAAATGAGGCAATGCGCAAATGTTAAAGTATGACTCCGCAAGCGTTGACCATTTTTAGGTGTCTACATTTTGCCCCTCTTTGAGACAATGCGATTTTAAGCATTGTTTCAAAGAACAGTAATGAAAATGCCCCAGACAATGATAATGACATATGCATGCCCCCTCGAGGAATTGGCTAGAAATATGCAGAAAAGAGGCCAATTGATCGATAAGAATGAAAGGAGATGATAGGATCGAACAAACGGACAATCAGATACTAGATGCATGAAGGACAAGCAATTTAAGGTGCAAAAGACCGTGACCAGCATAAGATGGAGAGGGTGCACGTCCATCTATGCACTGAAAGAGCTATAAATGAGACCAAGAGGTTGAAAATTGCTCATTTGCACTAGACAAAGAGGAGAATTTGTTGCTCTGGACAAGGACACTTGCAGATAGATGGCGAACATTCCGATGGCGAATCACCTCGGGGAACGCGCACGCACATTCAGACGACCAGACGACGCGGGAGCAGCGGTATGGATCTCAAAAACCCATGTTTTCAATTTCATGACTTTTGATTGCTTGCGGGACATTGCAGGGCCCACAAGAAATGTAGAAACTGACTCCTGCGCTTGTGTAGGGCGAATCCTGTGCTTGTGCAGGGTCTTCTGCGCTTGTGTAGGGAGATACAAGCACAGGTTACCTAACACAGGCGCTGGTTCCTTGACACAGGCGCAAGAGTGCATGGAAAACCCTAATTTTGGTCAAAATGACATGCAAATGATCTGGAACGGAAGGAGAAGGGTAGGATAGATCAGATTAGATGAAAAACACCTTGATTTGAACATGAAAATGAGAAAATGCAACCCATAGGAGAAAACCCTAAAACTGACAAAAATGTGCCCCAATTGTGATGCAGACTCGACAGTATCCATTGATCACGCGAGAGAACCGACCAGATTGCTTCATGCTACGACACAGACTTAGGAGCATAGAGAGAGATACTTTAGCAGGACTGGGGATATACTATGTCACATTCATGCCCAAGATTAGGGCAAACACAGGATTGCTTACCGCATTGGCAGAGCGATGGCATTCAGAGACTTCCTCATTCCATCTGGCGACTGGAGAGGCGACAGTGACACTGGAGGATGTATGGCGTATCCTCCACATTCCGATTCATGGAGAGATGATAGAGTATGACCCAGTGACAGGGAGAGACGCATTGTGCAGATTGTTTGAGTGCGACGCAAATGAGCTGGATATTGTAGAGAGGGAGATCGGTTGGGAGACTATGGCATCAGAGTATGATCGACGATACATGGTGATAGCCGTGGTGATAGCATGTCTACTGGCAGGGGACAGTCGAGGACATGGATTCCCTATTGGATGGGGAAGAGTGCTAGAGCGGATGGCGACAGAGGGGACGGTGTACGCATGGGGACCATGTGTACTGGCTATGCTTTATTTTCAGCTGCATCAGATAGCATATCAGGGAGTGCAGACTTTGAGCTGTGGAGTTACATTGCTACAGGTATGGGCATTTGAGCACATAGCTATATGTCGACCATAGACAGGTAGTACCACACCGACCATATGTGTATTGCTATGGGGGAGCATTGAGACAGGGTCCTTTTGGATACATATTGTACTGGCGACATGAGCTAGACAGATTGAGAGAGTTCATATGGAGGTCATATCGTGATTGCCCGGGATGGTCCGATGACAGTGAGGAGCTACCATATTGTAGACAGGAGAGGTACCTGATTGGGCGGCCAGTGAATCGCCAGAGAGTGATTGAGTTGTACCTGCCAGAGAGAGTCAGACGACAGTTTGGAGAGAGGCAGGATGTACCCAGGAGGACTGCACACTTTGCTCGATCTCACAGAGAGACGAGTCAGTGGGGGAGTATGATTCAGCCACACACAGCATATGCAGACTTCTCACAGCTACAGCAGAGACAGTGGGATTGGAGATTAGATGTGGCAGACGTCGAGACGACAGATGAGTATGAGAGATGGTTTGCACGATGACGGCCAGTGCCATTGACAGATCCGGATATTCCAGTACCGAGGCGATAGGAGGACTTCCCAATCACAGGAGAGGAGGAGGGAGATGATGAGGACGAGGAGGATGAGGACGGGGATGAGGATGAGGACAGGGATAAGGATGAGGACAGAGATGAGGATGGTGGGGACGATGAGGACAGAGATGAGGATGGGGAGCAGGAGGCATTACAGGACATACCCATAGAGCCAGAGACAGCTAGGACAAAGGAGATGGAGATATACACGGCTACCATAGCGAGTCAACAGGATCACATTGAGACTTTAGAGAGAGAGCATGATCAGTTCAGAGCGGAGATAGCTAGACTCACAGCAGCTCGAGATGCAGCGATTGCTCAGGCACAGCGAGAGGAACAGAGAGTCACGGAGTATATTGGGTCGATTCGGGATGCTAGTGTACGGGAACTAGGACAGATGCTGGTAGAGACTAGAGAGGAGATACGCCATTGGAGGACACTATATGAGAGTGTAGTTCCACCAGAGTAGAGAGCACCTTCATATCGGGCACGATCGAGGACAGAGAGCAGGGCACGCTCTCGGAGGTCATTGAGCAGCATGGGGGTGAGTGGACCAATGAGACCACCACAGCCAGGACCAGGAGGGACATCATCCGCAAGACCTTGCAAGGATGAGGAGGACTGAGGGAGCACCCAGTGACAGAGGCACGTGCTCCTTAGGACAGACAGTAGACATTATGTAGTTTGACATTTTGTAGTCAGCCTGCAAGCCATACTGAGGACAGACAGTCCAATTTTGTACTCCGATATTATGTGGATATATGATATGATATGCATCGATATGATGGGATGCAATATGTTATGACTTATGTTATTTGGCATGTATGGATGACTTATGCATTGTTTATGTACCATTGTGGAACATCTGTGGATGCATTTCTTTTTGCTTATGCGTTTTTGATGCATTTATAATATGAAATGGATAAGATGCTTGATGTGATGCTCGATGTGATGCAAACGTACTAACCAAATGGATGCAGGGTGCAGCATATGTGTGCGGGGAAATCGGAGCACTAAACCGAACTGACTATCTGAACTGACGAAAGAAATGTTAGTAAGAAGAAAGTGAGACAGAAGACAGTTAAAGATGAAGAAAACTTGCTTTCAGTAATGCACTTTGTAGGTGAGAACCTTTATTTTTATATAGCAAAATGGATGCGTAGCATCATGGCATTGAAGGCCAGAGCTGAAATGCAACCCTTTTTGCAAAAGACAGACACATCACAGACAAACAACAATCACAATCAAGAAAAGGACCATGATCCATCCTGGTCACTCTAAATCACTCAGTGACATCATCGAGCAACATAGGAACATGACCGAAGCCAAAGATAAATCAATAAAAAGATAAGATGCACAAATTCCAACAAATCAAACAAACATCTAGATCTTCGTTGTCAAAAGTTGAAAGTGCTAATAGGACAATCATGCTGTCTGGTTTCAGGACATGTGGTACCCCGTCTAAGACAGGACATAGTCTGGTTTCGAGTATACCACACCCTGTATAAGACCCATGATAGTAGAGACAAGGACAAATGATTTTGATGGTACCGTTCGATTGATATGACAATTCGGATCAGTTTGAATGTTTGGTTTGAGTAAAAAGTTCATCTGTTTAAGCGTGATTTCAATAAAGCACAATGTTGGATTGCAAGTCGTTGGATGTATACTTAGTGATCTGTTTATGCACAGAGGGATCATTTATTGACAAAATGCTTGTTTTTGGATTTTGATGTTTTGAAATGTTTTTGTTCATTTTTTCAGGACTTTATTATGATTTTTAGGGATTTTCATTTCAGGACGTTTTTCAATTTTTTAGATATTTTTTCAGGACATTATTTGATTTTTTTGGTCTTATTTCAGGACATTTTTCAATTTTTATGATCTTTCTTCAGGACATTTTTGAATTTTTTTTTTTTTGTGAATTATTTCAGGACATTTTTAAATGTTTTTGAGATTTTTTTAGGACATTTTTAAATGCAAAAGTTCCAGTGATCGATCATGACAAGGGAACGCACCCAATGTGCATCGGAAAGACATACATAGACCCGGACCAAAACATATGGACAAAGAACCGGGGTATGTAAGACAATGATGTTGACCAATAACAAGCCTGGAATAGGACATCGGGTCAAGACAAAGATAAACATGAGAAACCGGCCGAGAAAAAGCATAGCTTAGAGGTCATGATAGATGACGGAGCAACGATCTCATTTTACACATGGCGCTTGTTTGCCAGGTTTTCACCAAGGTACTTGCCCCAAGCGCCTGTTTGCCAGGTTTTCACTAGAGGGCGAATCATTTTTCTTTGCTCTTTTTTGCTCGTTTTCTTTTTTTCTTTTTTTCAATTTTTTTGTATTTTTCTCTTTTTTTCATTTTTTTGTATTTTTTTCTTTTTTCATTTTTTTGTATTTTTTTCAGGATCATATTTGAAGAAGTACTGATAGAAAATTATGCCCAGTACTTGCAAAGATGCATGCTGTTTATAGGATCGGACAGAGGTTCACCTTCCGGGGTAGCAAGCTGATATGCCCCCAAGCCATATGTTGCAGTTACTATGAAAGGACCAACCCAATTAGGTTCAAATTTACCTTTGATGATGTCAGTAGACTGTGTATTCTTAGGGTTTGCCTTTAAAACCAGGTCTCCCACTTCGAAGTGTCGCCCTTTGACCTTCTTATTATAAGAGCGACGGAGACGGTTTTGATATGCTTGCAAATGTGTCAGAGCTGTCTGACGTTTCTCATCTAACATCTCAAGTTGATGCAGCCGAGAGACTCTGTGTGTCTCGTCATCAATCAGATGTTGCAAGGAAACACACAAGGAAGGAATCTCCACTTCCAAGGGTAAAATAGCTTCCGCACCATACACTAAGGAATAAGGTGTTGCGCCAGTAGGTGTGCGGATAGAAGTGCGATAAGCCCATAGTGCTGGATTCATCTGTACATGCCAATCTCGACCAGCATCATTGACAACCTTTTTCAGGATCTTGATAATGGTTTTATTTGATGCTTCAGCTTGACCATTCCCTTGTGGATAGTATGGACTGGAGAAACGGTGTTGGATATGAAACTTTGTACAAAGCTCTTTAACATCTTTATTCTTGAAAGGACGACCATTATCAGTGACTATGGCAAGGGGAACCCCATACCAGCATATGATATAATTTAGCAAGAATTTTGAAATTTGGACACCTGTGATATAGGTCATGGGGATAGCCTCAATCCATTGTAAAATACTCTATGGCTGTAATGATGAACTTGTGTCCATTTGCAGAGGTCGGGTGAATCTTGCCAATAAGATCCAATCCCCATTGAGAAAAAGGCCACAGAGATATGATAGAATGAAGCTCTTGGGCTGGTGCATGAATGTAGTTTCCATGAATCTGACATTTGTAGCACTTCTTAACAAAATCATGAACATCTTTTTCCAGAGTGGGCCAATAATACCCAGCACGAATCAACTTTTTAGCTAAGCTTAGACCATTGAAATGGCCCCCACATATACCATCGTGAACCTCGTGTAAAGCCGTTTGTGCTTCGTCAGAATCCAAACACCAGAGGAGGGTATGGTCAAAGGAACGGTGGTAAAGGGTGTCGGCGATGATGACATATTTGACTGTCTGTCGGATAAAGGCTCGGCGTTGGTTAGCGGAAAAGTTGGGTGGTAAGGTTTGGGATTTTAAATATTGATAGACGTCATTGTACCATGGGGAATTGGGACCAACAAGAACACACATCACATCTGCTGTCAGAATGTCAAAAGAAGGAACCAACAATTGTTCAACTAAAAATTCACATTTGTCCATATTGCTTGGCATATTCAACATGGAAGCAATCGTAGCCATCGCATCTACCGACTTATTTTGCATTCTTGGAACTTGATTGAAATGGATAGCCATGAACTTGGTCTTGAAGAAATCTACCATATGCTTATAGGGAATAAGCTTTTCATCTTTTGTTTCATAGTCATCATTCACTTGTCGGATGACTAATTGAGAATCTCCATAGACTTGCAAATGCTTGACGTTCCAGTGGACCGCTACTCGGAGTCCTGTAACCAGTGCTTCATACTCTGCAATGTTATTGGTGCAGGGGAAAGTTATTCTATAAGACTTTGGAATAGCATCACCTTGAGGGGTGACAAACAAGATGCCTGCTCTGGACCCGAACTTGGTATGGGACCCATCAAAGTATAACTTCCATTCAGTAGATGATGTGAAAGCAAAGACTGACTCATCTGGAAAATCAGTCAACATGGGATGATCATCAGAAATAGGAGCCTCTGCAAGTTGATCTGCTATGACTTGTCCTTTTATGGCCTTTCGCTCCATATACTCAATGTCAAATTCACTGAGAATCATGACCCATTTTGCTAGGCGACCCGTCAAAGCTGCTTGGCTAAGCAAATATTTTAAGGGGTCAATTTTTGCAACCAACAATGTTTGGTGGCTTAGCATATAATGTCGGAGTTTCTGCATTGCAAATACCACTGCTAAGCATGCCCTTTCAATAGTTGAATAATTTAGCTCATAGCCTACCAGTGTCCGACTGATATAGTAAATAGCTCTCTCTTTGCTGTTCTCATCTTGTTGGGCCAAGAGAACTCCTAATGCCATTTCAGTTGCAGAAATATACAATAAAAATGGCTTTCCATCTATTGGAGGCATTAGAATAGGTGGCGACAACAAATATTCTTTAAGAGCTTGAAAGGCTGATTGACATTGCTCAGTCCATTTGAAAGCGACACCTTTATGCAATAGATGCTGGAATGGATGACATTTGTCGGCCAACTGAGCTATGAAGCAGTGGATTGACTGGAGCTTTCCTTGCAGACTTCTTAATTACCGGAGATTTGAAGGCGGAGGCATATCCATTAGTGCTTTGACTTTGGCAGGGTCGACCTCAATGCCGCGGTGAGAAACAATGTATCCTAGTAACTTGCCAGCTGTGACACCAAATACACACTTCTTTGGATTGAGCCTGAGTTTGTAGGTCTCCATTCGGTCAAAGATTGGGCCCAGGATGGCCAGATGACTATCTCTAGTGACAGATTTGCATAGCAAGTCATCAACATAGTCCTCCATCAGAGTGTGCATGAAATCATGAAAAATTGTCGTCATTGCTCTTTGATATGTTGCACCTGCATTTTTAAGACCGAAGGGCATCACATTCCAACAATATGTACCCCAAGCATAGGTGAATGCTATCTTATGCTGATCTTCAGGAGCAATGCGAATTTGGTTATAGCCAGAGAAACCATCCATTAATGAAAGCATCTCATATCCAGCCGTCATGTCCACTATGATGTCTATGTTTGGCAATGGAAAATCATCTTTAGGGCATGCTTTATTGAGATCCCTAAAATATGTGCAGATTCTGATGCCCCCAGTTACTTTGCTAACTGGTACTAAATTTGAAATCCAGTCTGCATAATCAATGGGTCTGATGAAGCCCAAATCTAGCAATTTTTTTAATTCCACTTTGACCAGAAGAGCCACCTGAGGATGCATCTTTCTAAGTTTCTGTTTGACAGGCTTGGCATCCACTTTTAGTGGCAAATGATGAAGAACCAATTCTGGATCAAGGCTAGGCATATCTGCATAGGACCATGCAAAGCTGATCTTCTTCTCAAGAAAGAAATTGACAAAATCTATTTTTTTCCTGTTGTGAGAGGGAAGCAGCAAAATGAATGACCTTAGGGTTGTCAGGTGTACCCAAATTGATTTCCTCGGTCATTTCCACAAGTAATGTTGATTTGTCCTGACTTGATAGGGGTATATCCACTCTTCCACCTTTGGGCGCCTCAGAGAGGTTTTCACCCGTAGGTACGTCTTTTCTTTTTACTTTTGTATGATCAGAGAGTGCCTTACGGTTTTCACCCAAAGATCTATTCTTTTGATTTTTTATTATTTCTTTTCTTTCTTCATTTTGATGAGTGGAAGAGGGAGTTGACTCCCCAAAATATGCCGTGGAATCCAGGTCGATAGCAAATCCTGCCTTGTGATCCCCTTGTGGTATGCTCTCCCGTAGTCCAAGGAATTCTGCAATTGCTTCATCATTTTGAAAACAGTCCAATGTGAGCAGTTCTTGTTGGTCATGTTGGATAAGCTGGGGATAGATGAGGGGCATGTCATCATCAGTTGTAAGGAGAGAGAGGGCTGATATGGTAAAGATATGAACATCTATAGTGTCACTATCCGAACTGCTTGTATCGGATTTGGAGCTTGGATCCCAAAATGTCTCTATCCAAGTGTGAGGACAGGTTTTAGGAAGAGGAGTTATTTCATGTTTGTCTTCCATAGGCAAGTTATCAGGGTTAATGAAAATATTATTGAGGGCATAGGAACTAGAAGAGAAAGAACTCCACTCCCATTCATTAGAATTAGTTTTGGGTCGGGTATCCTCAGGTGTTATTTCATCGTCAGAATCATGCCCTTTTCTACACGTGGGCACTTTGGTAGATGTGGATCCAATTTGCAAGGGTACAAAACCTAACCCTAAAATTGGAGGTCGTCTCTTGGGTATGACAGGTTCTAGCCTTCCATTGTTGTTCAGGTCTAAGCCATTGCAACCATCATATCCTTTCTTTTGCAGCATGGTAAATCCTTTGCCATATCGTTCCACTGACAATCTGACAGGTGGGGTCTCAATTGGATCTTTATAAATCCAATCTATGACATCGTCATCTACAGTTTCCTTGTCAAGTTCTCCCCATTTGGTAAATGTAGTAGGAGGCTGATATTGAATAATGACCTTAGGTTCTTTTTGCAATAAATGCGGTTTGCCATATGATTTTGGAGATATTGGCAAATTCCCGATGAGGAATGTTTGATCCATCGAATATTCTCCACATCCTTGGTCTTGTATCTTCAATTTTCCTTTGACAGCCTCTAACAATTGATTGGGATCCACATAGCTATGTGATTTGGCCTCTCTGTTGACTGGGACTTGCCACTGAGGGGTATCCTTTAGAGTAGTACAAAATTGAAATGGATTAGGATCTCCAGGAATTGTTATCTCAGTTCCATTGTAAGGATATTTCAAACATTGATGATAGGTGGATGGAACGGCTTTCATTGCATGAATCCATGGACGGCCAAGGATCATATTATAAGGGAGATCAAGGTCGAGGACTTGCAGGAAAGTGTTTTCTGTCACTGGACCAACTCTGATAGGCAATGTAATTATCCCTTTGGATGGGCGCTCAGCATCATCATATGCTTTGATTGTTATTCTTTTAGAAGCATCAATGTCATTTTCTGTATACCCAAGGCCAATAACCATTCTCAAAGTACAAATATTAAGACCTGCTCCGCCATCTATCAAGACTCGTCGGATTTTGCAGTTATGAACAAAGACTTCAAGGTGTAAAGGATCATTGTGAGGGAGCTTGTCGGGTGATATATCATTGTCAGAAAATGCGACATTTTGGGAAACGACTAAATGTCCAATCTAGGCTTGAAACTGGTCAACATCAATATCTGTTGGAACCGTGGACTCAGCTAAAGCTTTATCCAGGACTGCACGATGCATGGGAGACATTTTCAATAACTCAAGGATTGATATTTGTGCAGGTGTCTTTCCTAGGTGATCCAAAAGGTTATACTGACTTGCAGGAGTTGGCTTGGGAGGAGCTGTAGGAGCTCCTTTCAAGACTATCTTGGATCGGCGAGTGGTAACTGCACAAGAAGGATCTTGTCCCTTTATTCTCAAGGTAGAAACATACTCATTTGATGTGTGAAAACAATTAATGACATTATTATAACCAGAACTTGCATAATTTGTTGTTTGGGCAGAGTTGGAAGAAGACACTTTTCCCTTGTCATGATCAAGCAAAGGAGTTTTGAAAATAGTATGATCAGTGTTAGAGGTCGGATGGGGTGGATCTACCTCAATTACTCCTTTCTCTAATAAATCTTGAATCATGTGTTTCAATTGGAAATAGGATGCAGTTTTGTGTCCTTTAAACCGATGATATTCACAGTACACATTATCATTCCACCAATGCAGTTTTCCCGCTGGTTCTGCCTTGATATCTGGTAGCTTGATAAATTTTGCTTGTATCAATTGTCTCATTACTGATTCAATAGGCTCTCCCAATGGCGTAAATTGTCGAGGAGGCCCATCCCGCGATCGGAAGGGTTTGCGCTGCTGGTTTTGTTGTTGGCCTTGTTGTTGAGTATGCTGTTGTTGAGCATGTTGTTGATATTGCGATTGTTGAGTAACATTGCTCATTGGTGCTTGATTTTGTTCCATAGTTGACATATTAAGAACACTCAATATCTTGATCGTGAATGGGGGTTGATTTGCATTCACCGCTCTTGCATCAACAACTCCATCATTAGTGACATTCTTGTTCTTATACCAAAATCTGTTTCTATCCCCCGAATAATTGGTGTTGTCATTGTCCTTATTGAGCTTGATAATTCCTTTAGCTACCAGAGCCGTTTCAATGCTCATTCCCTTCTTAATGAGTTTCTCTATAGTACTGGGACTTTTCAATTTTAGCTCATACATCAATTCTGGGACCAAATTTTGGATAAACAAATTCACTTGTTGTTCTTCGAGTATATCAAGAGAAGAACGACTATACAAGCTTCACCATCGTTGCAAGAAAGTCACTAATGATTCACCTTGCTTTTGCTTGGTGTTGCATAAATCTGACATGGTCACATCACTGTCGATGTTGAACGCAAAATGAGATAAAAACTTTTGAGCCAATTCAGACCAAGTCTTTATATTTCCTGGCAAATGTGAATACCAATCCATAGCTTGTCCCGTGAGACTTCGTGCAAATAAGCGCATTAAATACGTCTCTTCATAGCTTACCTCAGTACATGCCGCGAAAAAATGCTCGGATGTGATCTTTTGGATTGCCATTCCCTTTATATTTCTCAAAATTAGGTGCCTCAAAATGCTTAGGGAATGGAGGCATGTGTACACTCTTGTCAAATGGATTAGGACATAAATCTTGATCTGTATACAACTTCTTTGTTCCTTTAGTTTCTAATGCGTCAACTTTTCGTTGCAACTTCTCAAGTTGTTGCGCAATTGTATCAGAATTTAGAGGTCCATCATTAATCCCAGTTGGTATCCTTTGTCGATACATCACATTTTCGATCGGTTGTTGATACTCTGAAATGGCCGTTTTTGGTGTTTCCGGCATATAAAGTTCTTGATACATCGGTTGTTGTTGCGGTTGTGCTATGCCTTGATATTGACCTTGTTGTTGTGCTTCTTGGAGCCTAGGTTGATATTGCAATTGAGTAGGTTGTTGATATTGCATAGGCGCCAATTGCAGTTGTAAAGTAGGATAGCTTGCTTGCCTTGGCACATATTGTGGCACATGTTGGTGTTGAGGCTGACGAATCAGAACTTGCTGACTTTGTGCCAATTGTCATCATGGTGTATATCCCATCATTTGTAAAAAACTTTGTTTAGGCACTTTTCGTTGCTTCTCCTTAGGATGGGGTATAGCACTTGCACTAACTTGCTGTGTTGTTTGTCCAATCCATTGTGATGGTTGCAAGTTTGCATTAACTTGTAATGGTGCCGAAGGTGCTGCAATTTGTTGTCGAATGTGAAATTGTTGTTGTTGCACATTACTTGTTTGCACATTCGATTGTACCTTTTGTATATTACTCAATTGTTGCAACAATTGTTGTTGGTGCAAACCACTATCTGTAGCTCTTTGTGTCGCCATTATCAAAGGATTTGTCACAATAGTGTTCGGCAAAGATATTGAACTTAACGGGACATAAGAACTTTGTTGCATCATGGAATTATTTTGAACATTGGTGACATTAGGCATTCCAGTTGTGAAGCTTTCCTGCATCTTAGATTTTGATCCCACTTTATGCATGTAAGGAACCACTTCTTGTTGAGGGACAGCTGTGAATACTTGCGTGCTCTTCATTTGATCTTGCGTTACAGGTGTTGTGTTGAATAATGGATTATTTATTGTTTCAAATGGTGACTTTTGAGGAATAGTCACTGTCAATGCCTTTGAAGCACGTTTACTCATCAAGGTAGGTTGAGCTGCTTGTTGTGCACCTTCTTCATTTGGATGCAGGGAAAAACTTAACAACTCACCACCTTGTTGTTCTTGCACATTGATCTGGTCACTTGAAGATGTCACGTTACTCATCATGTTAAGATACTTTTGTGGAAACATCTTAAAGACTTTGTTCAAGAACTTATCCATCTTTTTTGTTATCTTCGGATCTTGAAGGAACATGTCAACATCGTCAGAAGTATCAGAATCGGATGAGGAATCTGGTTGGACATTTGGATTCGTTTCTTGGTGAAAGCCTTGATCTGAACCAAATCCTTGTGAGAGGGTTTGTTCTTCATATAATGTTTGATTTTGAATGTCATGTTGTAGGTGTGGTTGATTGAAATTGAAAGGCGCACTTCCTCTTGGAGTTGGTGGAACACTCCGATGTCCTGGTTTCATAGGTACAAACACTGGTTCATACAATGGAGGTGGCCCAAGTTGAACCGTTCCATATGGTGGTAGAGATGTGTTTGATGAACCTTCAATTTGTACTATTTGACTGGTTTGAAATTGAGAATTTGCTATGTTGTCCATGGGTTGATACATTGGTTCGCCCATCTTTTTAGATTTTGATCTTGTCTCAACAGGAATGTCACTTGTGCAAATGCAATGTTTTTGGAATTTTCAAAGATAATGTATGATATGCAACTAAATGCAAACTATATAGATGAGCATGCAATCTATGTTTTTGGTTGTTTTGAAGATTTTGACAAACTTTTGAAATGCAAATCTAAGAGAGGGACCATTAGGAAATTGGAATGATATCTAGACCTTAAAGGACAAGAGGACGTAAGTGACAAAAGGACAAATGACAAAGTCTCCCCTATATGCTTGGATACTAAGCTAGTTTTGACCAAATGATATTGATGACAAAAGGACAAAAGATTTGATAAGGTCTAGACTTCTTAACAATGACTTAGGGTTTATCAAAGATTAGGATTGCTCAAGTATGACAAAACCTAATTTTGGCACTATATGCAAAGGGACATTACTATGCAAGTGACCTTAATATGATATGATAATGACCTAAGCTTAATGAAGAGACCTAGGGTATGCAAATATGAATGAATGACAATGATATGACTTTGATGCAAGAGGACATATGCAAATGGATGACTCTTATTGATATGCAAAGGAATATGACTTAGGTGACACCTAACCTTGGTACTTGACAATGACTTTTGCAAAATGCAACCTAGGATGAACTTAAATGTAAGTGACATGAATGTTGAGACAAGATTTTGAACCATATTTGACAACCATGTTTGAAGATGAGTTTTGAATCTTGATAAACTTTTGTTGGATGAATGTCTCTTGTGCTTAAACTTATGTTGGATCAATTTGTTTTGCTCTTTGAAATGGGATGCAATTCAACTTTTGACAAGCAAAGAATACAAGATATTGCAACTTAGACTCAAGACAATCATGCTCATTTCCACATTTCTTATGGTAGGCAAAGACATTAGGTACTTGAGAGGTAGACTCATTATGGGATTCAAGGAGAATACATAGATGCTTGACCCCACAGGCTCCCCTCCACGACACTCACTTCTCAGGGCAGCCAAGCATCAGTCCCCATGGAAATATCCCCATGGCGAACTTAGTATCTCTTCCAAGTATCCGAATTTGTCCTTCTCAAGCAACTAGAAGGGTTTTTGGCCTCTAAAAACAAGGTGTTTAGTAAGGATTTCTGTTAAGCATTACTCCTTGATGTCACACAAGCGTGATTGAGACATTAAGCCCATCAAGATACCAAACAAATTTAGTCGTGCAAGCACGATTTAGACCAAGAGGCCCTACTTAGATGTTGATATGAGAAAGAGTCCAAGGGTCATCACTTCCCAAGTAACTGCAATTCCCACGTAATACTTCCTTCAAAGCTTTCACTCATCGGGTATTTTTTTATAGTGAGTTAGAATGCCAAGGAATTCTAGCCGTACTCACTTTGGGTCGTTCCCTTCTCACGATTATCACTTGCTTGCAAAAGCAAAGTGGTCGGGAAGGCAAGCCCTCTAAAGGAGACACACAATCAACAACACAAGCATGGTATCGAAGATCTGGATTTCTGATCACCCTAAGGAGGATGAGAGCATACTCTCCTACTCCAATGTCATACTCAACAATCAAAGCAAACAAATGTTCATTCCAACCTATTTAGAAATCACTAGGTGCCTAAAAATTAAATACAAACACAAAGTTTGATTGTTTCTCCAAGGCAACCTGCAAAAACCCAAGTTAGAAGTTTGATACGCTTATTCTTTGACTTTCGAATCTGCACAAAGCGTGTTAGTAGTTTGATTTATTTTCTTTGCCATGCGTATGCCAAGATTCTGCACAGATAATTAGTACCAAAATCCAAAGCATAGAAAACAAAATGCAAAAACACAACAAATTTCAAGTAAACACTGCATTTTTTACCTTTGTTCTGGACTTTACACAGGTGTAGAACCCATGACACAGGCGTAGAATGTAGGACACAAGCACAAAATGTCTTCAACATAGGCGCAAAATGCTCAACATAGGCGCAGGATGCAGGACACAGGCGCAGAAGTCTCCAGAAAACCCTGCACGACCCTGTTTTTGGGTTTTTTGGCCTGCAAATCAACTTGAGAGCACTCAAAACACCATAAAGAGGTTAGAAGGTTAGTGTTCACATCGGGTTCACCAATTAATGTACGTTAGGAAATAGGAAATCATCACAAGACAAGATAAAAACTAATAATCAATTACAAATGCATTCATTGCGATGAATCTATCCTAAGACACATTCAATAGAGACATGAAAACAAAGCATACAAAACTAGAAATTATGCAAACTGGATGAAGATTTGAATGCTCCTTCCATGCGGCTCCATTGTTCTTCTTTCCTCTTCAAAGGGTTGTGGATCTCACCTACAAGTGCACATACATGATTGAAAGCAAGATTGACATTGATTATTGATCAAGAGTACTAGAAGCATAAATTCGATAGCCTGATTAAGGATTATTCTCATTATTAGCCAAGATTGAAGAAATTCATCCAATTTAGAGAGAAATTGGAGAGATGAAAAGATTAGCATGATAGTGATTCGAATGGAAATTCAAATCAAGAATAGCAAAATTATGACATGTCTATGACAAATTGCTATGCAAGGGTTTATGACAATTTATGACAAATTCTATGTCAAGAATTTATGACAATTTATGACAAATTTCTATGTCAAGAATTGACAAATTATGACAAATTTCTATGTCATTTCCATGAATTTAGGAGAGAAATAGGAGGAAATTGAAATTAAGAATTAAGAAATTAGAAAAATTAGAAAATAGGAGGAATTAGGAAAATTAGGAATTAATAAATGATGAAATTAGGAATTAGGTAAATTAATTAATAATCTTTCATTTATTAATTAATTCACAAAGAGGAATAATTAGCCAATTAAATGAATATTTAATTGCAATGAGAAGACTTAGGATAAATAAACAATTTATTAATCCTAAAGGAAGAAATGACACACACAAGGTTAAATGATTAAATCAAGAAACCCTAGAAGATGAATTAGGTCTTGATGAAAGATAATTGACTCGATCATAATTTGATTTTGGATTGATAAATGACCAATGTGATAAATGATTTAATTGATAAAATGCGCCAATTGACGAGGAACAATGACAAATTGATCCAAATTGACATATTTGAGACAGACAACGATCGATGACAAATCGATCGCAAAATGACAAGATCGAACAAGATGACAAGAGTTGATGATAAATAGATTGCAAAATGACAGGATTGAAAATGACCACAATCAATGACGAATTGATCGCAAAATGACAAGATCGATAAGAGGACAATGATCGATGACAAATCGATCGTTAGACGACAAGATTGAAGTATTGATGATAAATTGATCGCCAGATGACAAAATTGATAAGAGGACAATGATCAATGACAAATTGATCGCAAGATTGACAGGTGGACAAAACCCTAATTAGGATTGACGATGTCCAAAATGATGACAAATAAGCACGCACATTGATGCAATAGGATAAGATCGATTAAAATCATGACTGGATAGTGTTGTCGACAAGACCAAATTTGAGAGCGAGATAAATGAAGAATGTAGAAGAATGACTCGATGCTCGCAAATGATAAAAACCAAGTATGAATCATAGGAGAAATGTTAATGCGACGCAAAAACCTAAAATGAGGCAATGCACAAATGTTAAAGTATGACTCCGCAAGCGTTGACCATTTTTAGGTGTCTACAAGGACAATTATCTAATTATTTATTAATTAGGTCCTTTAATTACTTTTTCACTTAAGCTGAACTTAGGTGCTTTATTTTATCTAGGTGTTATGCTTTTTTAGTTCGAGTTCCTTAGAGGCATTTCTAGTTAGCCTTTTTAAGCTTGTAGTTGAGATTAATTTAGCGCCTACTTTGCATTGCTTTAGTTCTTCTAATTTTAGGATTAGGGCATCTCTTTCTTTCTATAAAGCAAGTCATTCGTTCATCGTAATTATACCTTGAATACTGAATCTTCAATTCTTTTGTGCATTATACAAAATTCTTTGGTTGTTATAGAGCATACAATCTTTTCTTGATCTCTTTTGTGTGATAGGTATTTTTCTTAGAGACGATTCTTGGTTCTTGTGGTTGATTATCAGCTTCTACATCTACTAATAAGTTAATTTAAATCCTATGTTGCGTTTCATTAGTTAACTATCCAATCAAAATGGTTAACTAAAACAACCAATTTAGTTAATTCACCAATCAAAATAGCTAACTAAATAATTGATTTAGTTGACTTATCACTAACAAGTCAATCAATTTGACTAATACAAAATTACAAATAAAAATTAAATTTTAAATAATTATCAACTCACTCATCAAATGAGTTAGACTACTTAGTCAGCTCCACCTAGTTGGTAAATTGACTTTCACCTCTCCCCCATCACATTCACCAATCAAAGGTAAAGTTGTGATTTAAGATTTAATCTCCACTATTCAATTTCCCCCCCAAAAATAATTATAAGTCGAAGGCCAATACTTCATTCATCAAGGGTGCCAAATTGAGCAGATAGGCATTATTCAAACAAGCAACAAACATCATCAAGAGTGTATCTATTGTGCTAGGTTTGTATCTAGTTATAATAATGGGTTTCAATTATTGTTTATAATTCTTTTTTTAATTCAAATTTACATGTTTAAATTTGACACACTCAAAGGGACCAAACCCTTTCATCTAAATTCTATGATTTATATTTTATATTTTATATATTATATTAAACGTACTAAAAATCATTTTTAATCATTTGTAGTTCTTTCTTTCCAACCCACCAATGTTTTATACACATTAAGATTGTCTCATACTAGAGAATAAGGATTAGCTAGGTTTTGTCAATAATGATTTTATCCATTATATATCTCTCCAAGCATGGAGATCTAAACATATCTAGGCACTAGTTACCATGTAATCAAAACTCAATCTAAGAATAAAATATTGATAAAGAGTGTATATCCTTATATAGTATTAGCCAAAGTATTGTTATGATGTAACAATAATGTAAAAGTCAAGCAATAAGGCTCAAGTGGGATCCCACTACAATATTTTTCAATGATATCGAGTATTATAATAATATATGACATCATCCTATCAACAAGGCCACATAAAAATCATTTGAACAACACAAGATATAACACCTTAGCTATAGAATTGTTCAAGCATGATAGATACCAGAGTGAGAGTCATCCTTACAATGATGGAAAAAAATATATTCATTAGATCATGTATTGAGATATACACCCAATAATTTAAGTAACATTAATTTTCTTAACATTATAATTTCATCTACCCTATGGTGTAACTACATATCCTTGCACTGATCTAATTCATGATCTAGATAATGTTTTCACTTGTCATTTATATAATTTATGACCTTAATAATTAATGATAAGTGACTTTTCATTGCCGCAATAAGTTTTCCTATCAGCACTAATACTCAAAATATAATTAAATAGACCGTGTAATCATTTATACAAAATCCATAACTACACAAAAAGGGCTAATATTAAATCCTATCATTATTGAATCACCAAATCTAGTAACCATTCTCCATAATCTTGGAATAAAATAAAGCATCTAAAATAAATCCCCTCATAATTAAAAATATTTGATTATAAAAGAACATATAATTGTGAATATAACCAATTATCATGATGTATAGATGCACATGTTCATTTGGGCTAAAACCTCCATTTCAATTATTCTCTTTACAATCTACAGGTATATAGAGATTATAGAGAACATACAATCTGAGGATAAAAGTACAAACCTGTGTCACACTTTTACAAAGGAAAATGCTAACACAACAATAACTGTTCAATTTCGTCACCATAAAAGTGTCATTTGCATTTTGAATTTGAAGATGATGTAAGATGATTAAATGTGTAAAATTTGTTGAAGTTTAAGTCTACTATTTTTTGAATTTTTTTTGTCAATAATTTATATGTTTTTTTAGCTTTAAAGTCCATTTTTTTATTGCTGAAAAACGCTAAAAAATAGGGGGTTTAGTTCCCACCTCAAAAGAAAATGTAAATAGACTTTTTTTTTCGAATTTGATATCCATTATAGATCACATATTTATGTAGTGCACAAAAAAAATAATTAATTTTTGATGTATATTTTCTTTGTTATAGCATTTGAAAGTCGAATACACCAGAATTTGACAGTTTTTGTCTCCCACCACAATTTGTCTATTCAATTTATGATAATAAAAAAAATAAAAATACCCTTTTGGAGAAGACTCTCTCTTCTAGTGAACCATATTTTTTTCAAATTTTTTTGAAGTGATTCGATATTTTGTTTTGTTTTTCAAAGCAACCTATTATTGAGCAAAATAATGCTTAGTTGTAGTATTCTTATTTTTTTTATATATTAAATGTAATCAAAAATTTATAAAAATTATATGAGTAGAATCGTGACTTTGATCTCTACAAAAAGGTATTTTTAATTTTTTTAATAAGTTTAATTACCTATTGAATTTTGTTGCAGAAGTGACAAGTTTGAGAAAATCATCATTTTTGTTGATGTGGCTGCCACTTGGCACTCCACATAGGCTGTTCTGGCCGGAAACGTTCCGACCGGAAGTGTGAGGGTCGACATGACCGGTCGTACAAGCGACCGGTTGCTTGCACAACATATTAAAAAAAAAATTGTTGATGCATTTATTTTACATTTTATACGTTAATTTTACATGTTTTATTCTTAAATTATAAAATATTTTGTGTCTATGCATTGAACATGTATACATATTGATTTTAATTTTTAATTTTATTTATGTGTATGGATTCATTTCATTACATGTTGTCTTAAGGGGTCATTTAAACACATGTATGGATTCGTTTATATTTGTACACATGCATGGATTCATTTTACTCATCTATGTATTCATTTAATTTATATTTACACATGTATAGTTTTATTTAATTATGTTGTATATATAGTTACACATGTATATATAGTTACACAGGTACCTTGAATTTTCAATGTGTGAATCACCTATTAAACCATCTTTAAATGTATGTATACATATATCGATTCATTTATAGATATGCATGATCCAAGAGATCATCTCTCTCTCTCTCTCTATATATATATGTGTGTGTGTGTGTGTGTGTGTGTGTGTGTGTGTGTGTGTGTTGTCTTAAAGGGTCTTAAGGGGATATTTGTGTCATGGATTCATTTATATTTTTACACATGCATGCATTCGTTTTATTCATCTATGTATTCATTTAATTTATATTTACACATTTATGGTTTCATTTAATTATTTTTTATGGATTCATTTAATTATGTTGTTGTAAGGTGTTTTAAGTGGTCTTAAGGGGATTTAAGGGGATATTTTCATCATGGATATAAGTTCATTAAATTTAAATATATAGATATAAGTTCATCAAATTTTTTAAGTTCATTAAACATACATAAACACTTAACTAAAACGAACAACTAAATTAAATTTTAACGACTAAATTTGTATGCTTAAGGGGATTTAAGGGGATTTAACTAAAATGAACAACTAATTATGTTGTCTCAAGGTGTTTTAAGTGGTCTTAAGGGGATTTAAGGGGATATTTGTGTCATTGATTATTTTATATTTTTACACATGCATGGATTTGTTTTATTCATCTATGTACATTCATTTAATTTATATTTACACATATATTGTTTCATTTAATTATGTTGTTTGGATTCATCTAATTATGTTGTCCTAAGGTGTGTTTTAAGTAGTCTTAAGGGGATTTAAGGGGATATTTGTGTCATGGATATAAGTTCATTAAATTTAAATATATAGATATAAGTTCATTAAATTTTTGAAGTAATTTCATTAAACATGTACATAAACACTTAACTAAAATAAACAACTAAATTAAATTTTAACAACTAAATTTATTTAATAATGAACAACTAAAATATACATATACACTTAAATTTCACATACACATACAATTAACTAGAACACTTAACTAAATTCAAATGACTTAGAGATTCTATCATTTAAACACTTAACTTTCAAAAACGTAATATATATAAACGTGCAAAGTGTTGGTATTTTGGTTATGTTGATATGGTTTTGTCATTGATGTCAACACCTATTAACACTTATCAACTCTGGCACTTTGGAGAATTCACAATGTTCACCGGCAAGCAAGTGACTTATGCACAGTCACCGGTATCTGGTACACTAGTAGGATATATCATTCATCGACACTTGGAATGACATGAAAAACACTTGGTTATGTCGAAGACATCGTTTGGACACTTTGTCTTGGAGATTTGTTCATTGGTATATTCGTATTTGCATATTTGTTGTTATCGGCAAATAGGTCTAGAATAAGCACCGACAGGCTTATCTATTCCAGATCAGCACGACACGCTTTGGAGATGATTTATTATTGTTGTAAATGCATTAAGCCGACAAATTGTATCGGTTATTGCATCGGTCATTGATTTATTTGTAAAATGTCATTGTAATATCTTTTAGAGCCGACCTACTAAAATTGGTCTTAGGTTATGGTATATATGTAAGATCTTATTTGTAAGATTGATAGGTGAATGTGAGAAGGATTATATTCAGTATGCGCGAGATTAAGCAGAACTATACACATAGACATCATTTGAAGGTGAAGTAAGGTTTTTGTGAAGGCAATCAGAACTACACCGGTACTGAATCCAGCATATGAAGATGCTATTTTGTGCAGTACATCATTATTGGATTTAACCATCCAATTGTAGTCAGTGTGACTCCTATTTGTGTTTGAGCAGTGAGCTCTAGACGCTTGGCCTTTTTGCATGTGTAGACCCGATTTGTATACACATACTATCTGCAGTAGTATCATCTGATTGTGGGTAAGGTTTCCCACCATGGTTTTTCCCCTTACAGGGTTTCCACGTACAAATATTGGTGTTATGTGTTGTGGATGTTGTTGTCTTTCTGTTTCATGCATTAATCTTTACCGGTACAACAATTAACTGATAAACTGTCTACCAGCACAAAGTTTGGTTTACCTGTATTAAGCATTAAGGTTGGTTAAGTTGTTTTGGTTTGAATTTATTTGACAACTGATTCACGCCCCCCTCTTAGTTGTCTCCGAGACCTAACAATTGGTATCAGAGCCTAGTCCTCTTTTTGCAGAAGTTTAACAGCTTGAGGAGATCCAATGTCTACTAACTATTTCAGGAAGGACAGTCCTAAACTTGATGGAACCAACTATGGGATATGGAAGATCATAATGGAGACACATCTGAATTGTATTGGAAAGGACATCTAGGATGTTACAAAGAATGGCCATATTGCTCCTACTCAAAGTCGACCTAATCCACCTAATCTGACCAAAGATGAAGAGAATGATTGCAAGGCAAGAGAAAAAACTTTTGAGCGCATTATCAGATCAGCGAATCATGGGATTATCAGATAGGTCTACTGCTAAAGCTATTTGGGATCATTTAGAAACATGGAATGAAGGAGATTCCGCAGTCAAAACTGCAAAACTTGAAAGCTTCCGAGTCAGATATGAAAATCTGAAAATGGAAAAAGATGAAAGGATTTATGCTTTTATGGAAAGAGTTAATGAAATTGTTTTGGGTATTAAATGTTGTGGAGGAACCTTAAGTGAAGATGAAATTGTTTCAAAAGTTTTAAGAGGATTGCCACCTGCATACAAAATTAAAGTTACTACTATAAATGAGTTAAGAACAATGCCTAATACATCAGTAACTAGAGATACATTGATTGGAAAATTGTCAACCCTTGAAATTGAGGAATTTGGTCTTGTTGCTACTATAAAGACAATTTTAGCTTTTAAGGCATCAACATCATCTGCACCATCATTTGACAAATTTGATTGGAAAGCCTTTTATGCAAGAGAACTTGAAGAAAGCAGGAGGGAAAATGAAGAAATTGAAGAGCTTGAAGCACTATTTGCAAGGAAAATGCCTAAAGGTCTAGTTGGGATTAAGTATGAAGGAAAAGCACCCTTTAAATGTTTTAACTGTAATAAGATCAGTCATATGTCTTCAAGATGCCTTGATAGACATTCTAGACTAAGAGAAGAAGCTAGAAGAACATACAAGCCTAACCTTGAATATCAAAGATATAGATTTAAGAAGAATAAAGATAAATCTTGTTATCTTGCTGATGAAGGAGTCACTAATGATTCTGATGAGGATTCGGAAGACAATGGATGGGTCTTTGTTGCTATAACAGAAGATCAACCGACACCTACTGTTCAACCGGTAGAGCAGGCCCTGACAGCTAAAGTTGAAGTTAAGGATGAATGGATCATTGATTCAGGATGTTCACATCATATGACTGGTGATAAAGGTAAATTCTTGAACTTTCAAGAATACAAAGGAGGTTTAGTAAGATTTGGAGATGATAAAGCTTGTTTGATCAAAGGAAAAGGTACAATATCTCTTGATGGTAAGCATAATACTGACAATGTTTACTATGTAGAAGGTTTAAAGCATAATCTTTGAGTGTTGGTCAATTAATTGAAAAAGGATTTCAATTACAATTCAAGGATGGTGAATGCAAAATTATGAACAGAATTGGTTTGGAAATTGCAACCAATAATCAAACTAGAGGTAACATCTTTCATTTGAATAACAGTGAAAAGACATGCTTGATTGCACATATTGATGAAAGTTGGCTATGGCATAAGAGACTCTGTCATGTAAATTTTGATTGCATGGTCAATATCAGTACTACTAAGGCAGTTAGAGACTTACCTAAGATTGTTAAACCTTACAATCTGGTATGTAAGGAATGTCAATTTGGAAAACAAGTTAGAGCATCTTTTAAAAGTATTCCAGAAAAATCAAATAATGCTCTTGACTTAATTCACATTGATTTATGTGGTCCAGCTAGAACTAAAAGCTTACAAGGTGATAGATATTTCATGCTAATTATTGATGACTATTCTAGAATGTGCTGGGTTACTTTTCTTAGAGAAAAATCAGAAGCACTTGGGAAGTTCAAACTATTCAAGGCAATGGTAGAAAATGAAACCGATAAGAAAATCAAATGTCTAAGATCAGATCAAGGAGGTGAATTCACATCTAAGGAATTTAATGCATTCTGTGAAGTGAATGGAATCAGAAGACAGTTATCAGCACCCCGGACACCACAACAAAATGGAGTTGTAGAAAGGAAAATAAGAACTATCTTGGCTGCAGCTAGAAGTATGTTATCTGAAGCAAATCTACCACATGTATATTGGAGAGATGCATTAAGTACAATGGTCTATACATTCAACAAAGTTCACATCAAAGGTGAAACCGGTAAGACCCCTCATGAACTATGGTTTGGTATTACTCATACTCTTAAATATTTCAGAATATTTGGAAGTAAATGCTATATTAGAAGAGATGAGTATATTGGAAAATTTGATCCTAGAAGTGAAGGAATATTTCTTGGTTATTCATCTAAGAGAAAAGCATATAGATGTTTTAACAAGAGATTGCAGAAAATTGTTGAGAGTACAAATGTGAAGATTGATGAACAATTTAGAGAAACTTCAAGGTATATAGACTCTGAATCGGCAACAGAAATATTGACAAATGAACCTACATTGAATCCACCAGTACAGAATGAAGATCCAATTACACCGGTATCATCTGAAAACTCCACTGTAACTGAGGAACAACAACAAACAAAGACACCCCGGTATGTAAGACTGAATCACTCCTAAAATTAGATAATTGGGAACAAGTATCAAGGAGTTATGACAAGAGGAAAACTGACAAATGAAGAGGTATGTCTTATTTCTCAAATTGAACCATCATCAATTAATGAGGCATGTGAAGATAAGCACTAGATTAAAGCTATGTAAGAGGAATTAGAACAAATTGAAAATAATAACACATGGACATTAGTTCCCCGGCCTAAAGACAAAAATGTGATTGGAACAAAATGGGTATTCAGAAAAAAACTTAATGAAGATGGGGAGGGAATCAAAAATAAAGCAAGACTAGTGTGTAAGGGATATTCTTAGAAAGAAGGAATTGATTATAATGAAACCTTTGCACTGGTAGCTAGAATTGAGGCAGTCATATTATTCTTGGCTTTTGCAGCACACAAGAACTACAAAGTATATCAAATGGATATTAAATGTGCATTTTTGAATGGAGATCTTGAAGAAGAAGTTTACATTGAGCAACTTGATGGATTTTATTTGATAGATAACAAAGATATGGTTTGCAGGTTAAGGAAAGCTTTGTATGGGTTGAAGCAAGCTCCAAGAGCTTGGTATGCAAGATTGGATAAGTATCTTTTGAAGATTGGATTTTATAAAGGTAATGCTGACAACAACTTATACTATAAAATGACTAATGATGACATCTTGGTTATAGAATTTTTTTGTTGATGATATAATCTTTGGAGGAGAAGATGGATTATGTAAAGATTTTTCTATTGAAATGCAACAAGAATTTGAAATGTCTATGATTGAAGAGATAAAATTATTTTTAGGATTGCAGATTTCACAGACTGATAAAGGTATATTCTTGAGTCAATCTAAGTACTTGAAGGAGTTACTAAAGAAATTTGGGATGGAAAACTCTAAAGCGGTAAGCACACCTATGACTACAAATGACAAATTCTCACTAAGGGATGAAATCTACACTTGTTAATCCGACTGGGTACAAATCTATGATAGGAGGTTTACTGTATTTAACACAAACAAGACCTGATATTATGGATACAGTATGCATTGTTTCAAGATTTCAGAGTAATCCTAAAGAAAATCATGAATCAATAATAAAAAAGATTTTTTGGTACTTACAAGGTACTACAAATCTTGGTTTATGGTATCCTAGAGATGAAAACTTTAAATTATGTGCATGCACAGATGCAAATTGGGCAGGAGATGTGGATGATAGAAAAAACACCACCGGTGAAGCATTTTTTTTGGAAGCAGATTAATACCTTGGTTGAGTAAGAAACAAAGTTGCACATCTTTATCAACAGCAAAATCAGAATATGTTGCAGCAGCAACCAACTTTACACAGGTATTATGGCTTAAGCAAATGTTGAAGGACATAAAGGTAAAATGCAAGGAACCTATAACTATCTATTGTGATAACACTGCAACAATTGATATATCTAAGAATCTGGTACCACATTCCAAAACTAAACATGTTTCTATCAAACTGAATTTTCTGAAAGAGAATGTTGAAGCAAAAGAAGTAAAACTGGTTTATGTGAATACTAAAGAGCAAATTGCAGATATTTTCACTAAGCCTTTGCCTAAAGAGACTTTTGAATATCTCAAAGATCAGCTTGGGGTCATACCCCCACCGATAGAGACTTAGACAGTTGATGTTTATCATCAATCGACAGAATTAACAGAGAAATCTTTTACTTCAACTTTGATGAGGAGAGCTACTTCTTAGAGGGAGTTGTTGGTATGCTGAATTGGTTGGTATTTTGTATTTGAACTTGGTTTTGTAGTAACTTTGGCATTTGATGTCAAAGGGGGAGAGATTGATATGGAAAAAACACAAGGAAAAATCATGTTACTCCTAGGGGGAGAGATTGTTACTTTTGGGAGAGATTGATTACTCTTTGTATCTGAATTTTGATTTCTGGTTATGATCTCTTTTTTGGGAGATTGTTGGTTTTTGGTATTTGGCATTTATGTTTTGGCACTTTGATGGTTTTTCCATCTTGTGTTGGCATCAATGCCAAAGGGAGAGATTGTTGGTATTCTGGTTATGTTGATATGGTTTTGTCATTGATGTCAACACCTATTAACACTTATCAACTCTGGTACTTTGGAGAATCGACAATGTTCACCAGCAAGCAAGTGACTTATGCACAGTCACCAGTATCTGGTACATTGATAGGATATATTGTTCACCGACACTTGGAATGACATGGAAAACACTTGGTTATGTCGAAGACATCATTTGGACACTTTGTCTTGGAGATTTATTCATTGGTATATTCGTATTTGCATATTTGTTATTACCGACAAATAGGTCCAGAATAAGCATCAATAGGCTTATCTATTCCAGATCAGTACGACACGCTTTGGAGATTATTTATTATTGTTGTAAATGCATTAAGCTGACATGTTGTATCGGTTATTGCATCAGTCATTGATTTATTTGTAAAATGTCTTATTGTAATATCTTTTAGAGATAACCTACTAAAATTGGTCTTAGGTTATGGTATATATGTAAGATCTTATTTGTAAGATTGATAGGCAAATGTGAGAAGGATTATATTCAGTATGTGCGAGATTAAGCAGATCTATACATGTAGACATCATTTGAAGGTGAAGCAAGGTTTTTGTGAAGGCAATCAGAACTACAACGGTACTGAATCCAACATATGAAGATGCTATTTTGTGCAGTACATCATTATTGAATTTAACCATCCAATTGTAGTCAGTGTGACTCCTATTTGTGTTTGAGTAGTGAGCTCTAGGGGCTTGGCCTTTCTGCATGTGCAAACCCCATTTGTATACACATACTATCTACAGTAGTATCATCTGATTGTGGGTAAGGTTTCCCACCGTGTTTTTTCCCCTCACAGGGTTTCCACGTACAAATATTGGTGTTATGTGTTGTGGATATTGTTTTCTTTCTGTTTCATGCATTAATCTTTACTGGTACAACAATTAACTAATAAACTATCTACCGGCATAAAGTTTGGTTTACCGGTATTAAGCATTAAGGTTGGTTAAGTTGTTTTGGCTTGAATTTATTTGACAACTTATTCACCCCCCCCTCTAAGTTGTCTTCAGGACCTAACACAAAGTAGTATGAAATGTAGATCTATCTAATACATACACATATATGTCTATCTATCGCATGTACACATGTATTAAATGTCGAGTACACATACACACATGAAATATGGAAAATAAATATCTTGTACACATATGCATATGAAATGTGTATAGTACACATGTATGAAATGTCTAGTACACATGTACAAATATGAAATGTCTAGAAAATGTGTGCACATGCACACACATATATATATAAACAATGGGTCACTCGGGGCCCTATCCTGAACCATGCGCCTGCAATAGAGTATGCATGCATAAAATCATACATTAAACATTTATTTCATGTACTAGAGTAAATTGTTTTAAGTAACATAAACTAAGAGCATTTGCACATAGACAACCATACCTCTGAAGAGTCTCTAACATCACCACCATTGCATGTAGGATTCTAGGACATCTATGTGATGAGGAGCTCAATCTGCATGATAGTGGTGCATCCTGCAATGTTGAAATTTTGTTAGATATGCATACACATATATATTTATAAATTGGAACCTAACCCTTTAAATACAGAACTTAAATATTTAAAAGAAACAATTAATTTAAAGTTATAATGTATACCTGTGGCTCCTGATGAACAGGGTCGGTGGCAATGTGCAAATCCTCAAACATCGCCCCATGTGCATGCAATAGAGTATGCATGCATAAACTCATATATTAAAAACATTTAATTTGAATACTAGAGTGAATTTTTTTAAGTAACATATATTAAGAGCATATGTGTAGACAAACATACCTATGAAGGGTCTCTAACATCACCACCATGTGCATGCAGGATTCTAAGACGTCTATGTGACGAGGAGCCCAACCTGCGTTTTTAGTGGTGTATCCTACAATGTTGAAATTTTGTTAGATATACATGTACACATATATTTATAACTTGCAACCTAACCCTTTAAAAATAGAACTTAAATATTTAAGAAACAATCAATTTAAAGTTATAATGTATACCCATGTCTCCTGATGAACAGGGTCGGTGGAAATGTGCAAATCCTCAAACATCGCCCCCTGCGCCTACAATATAAATTACACATGAACTCACATGTACATTATTTAAATATTCATTATTAAGTTTTAAATATATATATATATATATATATAATTTATTTTAAAGATCAAATCGAATATACTTGAACATGTACATGTACGTGATTGTAGATAAACATACCTCGGGGTCTCTAACACCTCCATCACGCGCATGTTGAACTCTAGAATGTTTGTGAGATGAATGGCTCATCCTGCGCAATGCTCACTCATCCTAGACAATGCACACATTTTGTTCTATATATATATAATTTAAATCACTTGAAATTATTTAATCAACACCTAGATATCCATTTAAATATAACTTAAAAACAAAATAATAATAATTTAAACTTTATGTATACTTGTGTCTCCTGATGAACAACTGAGTCAGTGGCAGCATCCAAATCTCCATACATCGATCCTAACGTGATACCCTATATAGTTCAAAAAATACAATCCAATATATATAATTAATTTAATCTATGGAGTTCATGTGTACAATCAAGTAGCTATATAAAATTTCTAAATTAAAACTAGTAAATTATATATAATAATTCATACCTCTCCTGCAGCATGTAAGGCACATCCGATCCTGCTGATGTTAGAATCATGCAAGGATCCCACTGCAACATGATCCCCCTCACTGTCTGGCTCCATTAGCATGGTAGTGAACATCCCCAAAAATCCAATACCAGGTACTGTGGCTCGATCAACTGATGTATAAATAAGAGGAGGAGGTGTATCCTGACCAACTACTGTATGTTGGGGCAGGGCAGTAGGATGGGCAACAATAGTAGGCTGAGAATCTGTATGCTCACAACCATGGCTAGAAGCACCCGATCTACCAAGTACACGCATAACAAATGATGGGGCGTCCTCTAGTGGGATCCCATGCTCCATAGCAATGAACTGATATGAATCCAAGAGATCACTGGATAAGCATGCACTCATTTGCCGTAAAGGATCTATGTCATGCATGCATGCAACATCCATCGATGATGGTATGTCTACTCGAACATATGGATCATCACTCGCCAATACATCATGAATGCTAGTATGAGAGTGCAACAAATATCTACCCACCCGATCTGATGTCATATCATCCACCTATGTGGCTATAGTAGTAATACTGGAAAAGATGGATTGTCGAGTGTCATCTGGTACACTATCTACAGCATGTGCTAGGTCTGCACTCTTGGGAAGAAACAAAAGGTTTGGACCAATCAATGCATGTTTATTAACGGGTGGGGGTGCACAAGGTCGTCTAAACTTATCTGAAAATCTGCCCTTCCCTTGCCTAGCATGTTTCGAAAAATCGGTGTAATCAACATCATCCAACAAATGAAACTCTGTAAACAATTATTTGCAAAAATAAAGGGGCAACTCATCCTTTTGGCACCACCTATGATGAGTGGCTAACCATCTAGGATAGATAAAAGGTGCTACTAGTGCATCTATGTACCTGGTAGCCATATAACCCTTCACCCTACCAAAGGCCTGATAATGAGGAAACATGGTTTTCACATCAGCTGTGGAAACCTTATCATTCACTGTGTCCCATTTCACCGTACCATGTACACTGCGTGAAAGGGATCTATAGAATTACTTTGTGTTGATCTCATCATATGGATTATAATTGTCAACAAGGTCAATCATATGAAGTAGCTCCTATCTAATAATCTCACCCCTTTGTTTATTTGTTTGATCATGCATGTTTCCCAATGTGATATTTAAATGATCTAAGGCACGTTGGAGTGCCTCTACTGTCTTATTGTAGAGATATTGTCTCTCCTGTGGAGTTGTGGCAGACCTATGTGACATCTTCTCACTCCCACGAGGATGGACACTAGGCTCATAACTACTAGTGTTATGTGATCCAGGTTCATCAGACATGATGTGAGTGGGTAATGTAGATCTATATATATATATATATATATATATATATGCACATGTGCATGTATGTAGTACACATTAAACAATAATTTAAAAAGTATACATACATTTAAATCATTTTAAACATATTTAAACATGTAAATTTAAAAAATTAGATATACAAAAAAGAAATTTAAACGTCATAAATGCATACAAGTTAAAATTTTCTAGATATAAAGACAAATTTAAGATAGATTTCTAGATATATGCACAAAATAAATTTAAACAACAATTATAAATTTAATTTTAAATTTGAATATATGTCTAATTTACAATTACATATATTTGCATATACAATAATTAAATTGAAAATTAGTCAAATTAAGACAAATTAAGTGAAATTAATTTATGATTAAGTCAAATTAATTTATAATTGCATATACAATTTAATTAATAGGTCCTAATTTGGTCTTATGTGGTCCTAATGGGTCTTAAGGGATGCAGATGTGTCATAAGGGGTCTTGTGTGGTCGTAAAGGGTCACCCATGTGTTAGAACACATGCATGACCCCTTTTGACACCATTTGGTCGTATGTGGTCCTAATAGGTTCTAAGGGGTGCACATGTGTCGTAAGGGGCGTTGTGTGCTCCTAATGGGTCACCCATGTTTTAGAACACATGCATTACCCCTTAGGATCACATAAGACCCCTTGCGACACCATTTGGTCTTATGTGGTCCTAATAGCTCCTAAGGGGTGCACATGTGTCGTAAGGAGCCTTGTGTGGTCCTAAGGGGTCACCCATGTATGACCCCTTAGGACCACATAACACCCCTTGCGACACCATTTGGTCTTATGTGGTCCTAATGGGTCCTAAGGGGAGCACATGTGTCATAAGGGGCCTTGTGTGGTCCTAAGGGGTCACTCATGTGTTAGAACACATACGTGACCCCTTAGGACCACATAAGACCCCTTGTGACACCATTTGGTCTTATGTGGTCACATGCATGACCCCTTAGGACCACACAAGGCCCCTTGCGACACGTGCGCTGCTAGGACCTATTAGGAGCACATAAGACCAAATGGAACACATATGTGACCCCTTAGGACCACACAAGGCCCCTTGCAACACATGTGCACCCCTTAGGACCTATTAGGACCACATAAGACCAAATGGTGTCGCAAGGGGTCTTATGTGGTCCTAAGGGGTCACCCATGTGTTTTCCTTGCGACACATGTGCACCCCTTAGGACCTATTAGGACCACATAAGACCAAATGGTGTCACAAGGGGTCTTATGTGGTCCTAAGGGGTCATGCACATAAGACCCCTTGTGACACCATTTGGTCTTATGTGGTCCTAATAGGTCCTAAGGGGTGCACATTTGTCATGAGGGGCCTTCTATGGTACTAAGGGGTCACCCATTTGTTAGAACACATGTGTGACCTCGTAGGACCAAACAAGACCCCTTGCGACACCATTTGGTTTTATGTGGTCTTAATATGTCCTAAGAGGTTCACATGTGTCATGAGGGGCCTTGTGTGGTCCTAAGGGGTCACCCATGTGTTGGAACACATGCGTGACCCATTAGGACCACATAAGACCCCTCGCGACACCATTTGGTCTTATGTGGTCCTAATAGGTCCTAAGGGGTGCACATGTGTCGTCAGGGGCCTTGTCTGGTCCTAAGGGGTCACCCATGTGTTAGAACACATGCGTGACCCCTTAGGACCACATAAGACCCCTTGTGACACCATTTGGTCTAATGTGGTCCTAATAGGTCCTAAGGGGTGCACATGTGTCGTTAGGGGCCTTGTGTGCTCCTAAGGGGTCACCCATGTGTTAGAACACATGTGTGACCCCTTAGGACCAAATAAGACCCCTTGCAACACCATTTGGTCTTATGTGGTCCTAATAGGTCCTAAGGGGTGCACATGTGTCGTCAGGGGCGTTGTGTGGTGGTGTAGGAGCACCTAGTTGAGCAAAACTCTCCTTTTTGAGTATTTAATGATTTCATGTTTGTAATGTCTTGTGTCAAGTTTATAATGTTGTTTTAGGTTGTTGTGTGTCTTGTCTAGTGGTTTTGATCTCATTTTGGGCTCAAGAGGTCAAGTTTTGCCTCTCAGGCTTTGAGTTGACAACTTTTGGCAAAAATGTGCAAAATTGATAAAAAGGTCTTCTAATGCTTTCCAAAGCATTGAAAAATGTTTTATAAGTGTTTTTAATCATTTATAAGGTGTTTATACAAGTTGATAAGGTTAGATTGTCAAAAATGTCTTTTGGAGCAAGAAATGTTGTCATTTGGGCTTGCAAAAGTTGTCCAAGTTGTCATTTTTGGGTTTTTCTAGTAAAATATAGTTGTGGAAGCCTCATTTCCATACAAATATTGGTAACTAATTGGAAACATTATAAAAATGCCTCCCTTTTCCTTAAGAAACGTTGGTGATTGTATGAGCAAGAGATTCCTAATAAAAATTATGAAATTTTGGCTTTTATGATTGGTTTTTCCTTCCTTAGAGTAACAGTCTGTACTGTAGCTTTCATAGTCCATACTGTACCTTTGGAAAGTGTGCATAATAGTTGTACAATTCTCTATAAGTGATTTTTGTTCTAGTTTCCTTTGGCAATTTGATTGTATAAAATTATTTTCACTTTTGTGTGCTCACTGCCCTGTTAAGGGTTTGGAGTGGAAAAATGCCACAACTTGACTAATCCAGGTCTGGGATCCTACAAAATGTATTTGGTCAAGTTGGCACTCATGTATATAGTGTACATATGCTTCTTTTTGTGCCAATATTGTGTTTGGAAGAAGGATCTAAGTGAATACTAGCCAAGCATTGATTACTCGGCTAGTAGCATGATCAAAAACTCAAAATTTGCACCCAAAAGTAATTTGGAGTGAACAAATGTATGAGGCAGAGGTCTAGACATATGGCCAAGGGTGTTGAGAATCACTTGGTTTGTTAGAGAAAATTGTTCTTACTAAATATTCTCAATTTGTAAGCAAAACAATGAGTTCACTATTTTTGTAAGTTGTGTTTGCCAAAATGCTCAAGGAATGCTTCAAAAGCATAATCCAAGCCTTGTAACTATGAAGGCTATGCAATAGGAAAGTTCACTAGTGTCTTGTAGACCTCATTTAGGTATATTTCCAATTCAATATCCTTTGTTATGAAAGTGCAAAGGTGTAGCAGTCATTGACTGGTAAAAGGGCAACATTTTGACAGTGATAGTGGCAATTTTACTACTTTTCTCAGTTGTTTGCCAAGTGTTTGGTATAATGCTTGTCTATCAAAGGTAGGGGAAGCTTTAATTTGTTGTGGTAGAGGTCTCCTAGTAGTGTGGGAGTTTGAATCAAGTTTGGTAAAAGGAATCTATGGTGGAAGCATCCAAACCCTCACTAAACCCTACTTTTAAGCCCAATTTGTGGACAATCACTAAACTAGGTTGATGGAGCCTAAAACCACAAAAAATCTCTTTGCAATGAACTATTCCACACTATCTAAAACATCTCCCATGGTCAAGAAGCCCATCATTGGGCAGGGTGAGCAAAATTTGGCCAATTAGGCCTCCACGGGCTAGTAGCCCTTTAGACTGCAGAACACACACTTTACAAGAACCCGATTGCAGGGAGAACTTTGGGACTCATGGAACTTTGTAAGATCATACAAAAATAGTGAAATGAGCAACATATAGGACCTTGGATAGTTGGTAGTCCCTTTTGGAGGCTTTGACCCTTAGTTGATGAGTTGAGTAAGCCAAAGGCTATAGGCCTTAAACTAGTTTTGTGATTGTCATACCTTGGGTAAATCTTGTTGCTCTACATGTCCATGTTGGAGTCTCCTCATGCACTCTGAAATAGTGAGTTGAATGCCAAAATAATAGGGATTGGGAAATGTGTAGATGGGTGGAGTGAGCAATTGAAGAAAGTTTGAGCAGGGGTGTGAGTTTCCACCAAAAAGGGAGGTTGTTGGTGAAGACTTGTAGAGAGACCTGACTATTGTAACTAAACTTGATATTTGCAAACATAAGGAGTAGACATAAACAATACTTTTATTTCCTATTGTAACTTCTTGACCAAAATTGGCCTTTTGAGCACTTGCCTAGCAATTCTTCCTATCATAGTGGTATCAAAGCCAATGAAAGATTCAGGAGAAAAGGATCATTAGGAAAACATGGTGACTAATGTTGTGTTAGCCAAGAAGGTTGAAGACCAAGAAGAGGAAAATAGGGCACTCAGAGAAAGATTGGATCAACTAGCAATGAAACTAGCTGAAGTAGAAGTCAAAGCTAAAGAAGTCCATGATAAGGTTGGAGATCAGGGTAAAATGATGGCCATAGAAGATGAGGTTCCCATACCTGACCCTGTTATTGAGCAAGAACCATTCTTGAAAGCTTTGAGGGATATGAGTTGTAAAACCTTAGAGGGAGTGGATCTTTTCAGTGTAAAGATGGATCCAAATGTTCTTATAGAGTGGATTGAAGGTTTAGAAAACCATTTTGAATGTGATGGAGTAACTAAAGCACAAAAGGTTAAGGTATCAAAACCAAGGTTGAGAGGGGCAACCTTAACTTGGTGGAAGTTCAGCCAAGAAGAAAGGGTGAAAGAAGGTAAGCAACCAATAGCCACCTGGAAAGCAATGGTAGCCAAAATAAAAGAAACCTACCTTCTTGAAGACTATGAAATACAACTTCACAGGATAAGACAAAATTTGAGACAAAAAGACCTAGATGTCAGTAGCTACACTGAGGAGTTTCAAAAACTGTGCATGAGATCCAGATTAGTAGAGGATGAGAGCATAAAAGTGGCAAGGTACTTGAATGGGTTGAGGTGGAACATCCAGGGAGAGATGAGCTTGTTATGCCTACAAATAGTACACAAGTGTTATCAACTAGCACTTAAGGTGGAAGAGAAAAGTAGGAGAAAGCAAGAACACAATAATAGAGGAAGAGGTCGGGGAAGAGATGGTAGAGGCCATAGAGGTAGTTTTGGGGGAAGGAGCATAGATCAACGATCCCAGGGAGAGTCTAAACTTATAGAGAAAAGTGGGGATTCTTAGAGAAAACCCAACTATAGGGGTAGGGGATCAAGCAACCTGAGTAGGGGTAGATCTAATGGACTAGGGAGAGGGTCCTAATTCTCAACCATGAAGTGCTATAAATGTCCAAAGTTGGGCCACCCTACCTATAGATGCCCAGAGAAGCCTAGTTCATCCTATGGTGGTGAAAAGAGGGTAAATTATGTTCAGGAAGATGGAGGAAATACCAGAACTTCAGCATTGAACCTAGCTTCAAAAGATGGTGAGAGTTTAATGATCAAGAGAGTGTTAATGAAGAAGCCACATAGTATAGAGGTCTCACAGAGAAGAGAATTGTTCAAGATTAAGTGTAAAATAATGGGAAAGGTGTGTAAGTTGATCATAGATTTAGGATCCACAGATAACATCATATCAGAGGAAGTAGTAAGTAAATTAAAACTACCTAGGATACAATACAAGGAGCCATACAAGGTCACATGGTTAAATAAGGGACAACATGTGTTAGTAAATGAGCAATCCTGGGTAGATTTCCACATAGGTGGATATATGGATATGATCCTATGTGACATCCTCCCTATGGATGCTTGCCACCTACTATTGGGTAGACCATGGCAGTTTGACCGAAAAGCACAACATGATGGGGAAAAAAACTCCTACTCATTTTAGAAAGATGGAGTAACCTATCAGATTCAATCCCTCAATGAAGAAGGAGAGAGCAGCAATAAAGTGCCTAACATCTTGTTAGTGAATGAGAAAGAATTCATAAAAACACTAGAAGAAGGTGAAGGAGTGGGATTTGTACTCATAGTGAAACCCAAGGAAGAAAAGGTAGAAAGGAAAGTTGAGATACCATATGAGGTGCAGCAAATCCTTGATAACTTCAAAGAAATAATCAGTGATGGTACACCTGCAACCTTACCACCTCCTAGAGCCATTAGCCATCAGATTGATTTCATACCTGGAGCCTCTTTACCAAATAAGGCAGCCTATAAGATGACCCTTGAACAAAATGAAGAGGTAGCAAGACAAATACAAGAACTCTTAGACCAAGGGCTGATTAGGAAAAGCATTAGTCCTTGTGCATTACCTACAATGTTGGCACCTAAGAAGGGTGGAACATGGAGACTTTGTACAGATTCTAGAGCCATAAACAAGATCACCATTAGATACAAATTTTCCATACCCAGGATAGAGGATTTGATGGATTGTTTGGGAGCTGTATAGTATTTCAGTAAGATTGACTTGAAGAGTGGTTACCATCAGATAAGAATCAAAGAGGGTGATGAATGGAAGACAAATTTCAAAATGAATGAGGGTCTTTATGAGTGGCTTGTCATACCATTTGGACTATCTAATGCTCCCAACACATTCATGAGACTCATGAATGAAGTTTTACATGATTTCATTGGCAAGTTTGTTGTTGTGTATTTAGATGATATTCTTATTTTTAGTAAAACTAAGGAAGAACATCTGAAGCATTTAGCTATTGTTTTGAGATAGTTATCTGATGAACAACGAACCATTAATCTAGAAAAATGTGATTTTATGAAGCAAGAATTGGTCTATCTTGGTTTTGTTGTATCAGGAGGCAATCTGAAAATGGATCAATCTAAAGTTGCAACAATAACTAGTTGGACAAATCCTAAGACAACCAGTGATGTCAGAAGTTTCCATGGTTTGGCACAATTTTACAGAAAATTCATCAGGGGATTCAGTGAAATTTGTGCTCCAATGTTAGACACCATCAAAGGGGGTGTAAAGGTAAAACTTCAGTGGATAGATGCAGCCATTAAGGGGTTTCAATTATTGAAAACTAAAGTAGCTACTCAACCAGTGCTCATTTTACCTAGTTTTGATAAGCTTTTTACTATTGAATGTGATGCTAGTAATATTGTTGTAGGAGTTGTTTTAAGTCAGGAAAATAGACTAGTTGAATTATTTAGTGAGAAGTTGAATGATGCTAAGAAAAAGTACTCTTCCTATGATTTAGAACTCTATGCATTAATACAGGCACTTAGGAAATGGAGACACCATCTTCTTCCTAAAGAGTTTATTGTATACACATATAATCAGGCACTAAGTTTGTTGAACTCATAGGATAAACTGAATCATAGGCATGTCAAATGGGTTGAATACTTGCAAGCTTACACTTTTACTCTTAAGCATAAGAAGGGTCAGTTGAATAAAGTAGCAGATGCTTTGAGTAGAAGGTTGTTAACTATTCATGAGATTCAAGTTCAGAGCATTGGTATTGATAGTTTTAAAGGGATGTATCCTATTGATGATGATTTTGCCGAAGCTTATAAAGTTTGTCAAGATTTTGAGAATCATTTCCATGGTGCATTTTCTAATTTCACTTTGCAGGATGGTTTGTTATTCAGGGGTGGACAATTATGTGTTCCAAAAGGTTCTCTGAGGGAGAACCTCATTCAAGAGAAGCAAAATGGGTTCTTAAGTGGACATTTCGGTCTTAACAAGACCTTAGAGGTGGTTCAAAGGTTCTATTATTGGCATAAGATGCAAAGAGACATCAGGAGGTATGTTGAGAAATGTTTGGTATGTTAGAAAGAAAAAGGTAATTCCTCCAATGCTGGTTTATATCAGCCTCTTCCCATTCCACATAGGCCTTGGGATTGCATTAGTATGGATTTTGTGGTAGGATTACCTAGAACTCAAGCAAGATTTGATAGCATCTTTGTAGTAGTTGACAGATTTAGAAAAATGGCTCATTTTATTCGTTGTAAGAAAACACATGATGCAAGTCATATTTCTTACTTATTTTTCAAAGAAGCTGTTAGAATACATGGTTTACCTACTAGCATTGTTTCAGATAGGGATGTTAAGTTTCTTGGTCATTTATGGAAAACATTGTGGAAGAGATTAAGTACTAATCTCTCTTTTGGTTCAGCTTATTATCCACAAACTGATGGCCAAACTAAAGTTGTGAACAGGTCTCTTGGAAATATGCTTAGGTGCTTGACAAAGGAATATGGGCAGAGTTGGGATCAACTCATTCATCAAGCAGAATATGCCTACAATGATAGTGTTAACTGGTCTATAGGTAAAAGTCCTTTTGAAGTTGTCTATGGTATGCATCCAAGGGGTATAATGGAATTGAGGGATATCACTAACTTGTAGCCTAAGAGTGGAACAATAGATGACATGGCTCAATCCATGAAGGAGGTTCATGAACAAGTGAGAAAGGCTCTTCAAGAAACCTCCCAAAAAGTTAAAGCAAGAGTGGATGCTACAAAAAGAGATGTTTAGTTTTTAGTAGGAGATTATGTGATGGTTCAGTTGAACAAGGCAAGGCTACAAAAGGGAGTTCCAAGAAAACTTCAGATGAGGAGAATAGGCCCTTGCAACATATTGGCTAAGTATGGGTCTAATGCTTACAAAGTTGATTTGCCTACTAATGTTTCTTTGTCTCCCATTTTTAATGTTGCAGATTTGATTGCTTTCAAAGGGAAGCCACCTGAGGAGATTCGAATATTTTTAGATGTTGCACAATCCCTTTCTGATCTATCTCTCCCTTCTCTTTCTATTCCCCAAGCAGAACAAGTTCTAGACTCCAGGATTCTCAAAAAGACAAGGAATCACACCTACATGGAGCATCTAATCAAATGGAAGGATAAGCCTATCTCAGAGGCCACATGGATACCTGAAACTGACTTTTAGAAGTTTGGCATCCTTTCTTCTTTTCTACCTTAAGGAGTCACATGACTTCTTTTTTTTTGGGGGAGTATGGTGCAGGAGCACCTAGTTGAGCAAAACTCTCCTTTTTGAGTATTTAATGCTTTCATGTTTGTAATGTCTTTTGTCAAGTTTATAATGTTTTTTTAGGTTTTTGTGTCATATCTAGTGGTTTTGATCTCATTTTGGGCTCAAGAGGTCAAGTTTTGCCTCTCAGGCTTTGAGTTGACAATTTTAGGCAAAAATGTGCAAAATTGCCAAAAAGGTCTTCTAATGCTTTCCAAAGAATTGAAACATGTTTGATAAGTGTTTTTAAGCATGTATAAGGTGTTTAGACAAGTTGATAAGGTTAGATTGTCAAAAATGTCTTTTGGAGCAAGAAATGTTGTCATTTGGGCTTGCAAAAGTTGTCAAAGTTGTCATTTTTGGGTTTTTCTAGTAAAATATAGTTGTGAAAGCCTTATGTCCATATAGGGCTTGGTAACTAATTGGAAACACTATGAAAAGGCTTCCCTTTTCCTTAAGAAAGGCTGGTGATTGTATGAGCAAGAGATTCCTAATAAAAATTATGAAATTTTGGCTTTTATGATTGGTTTTTCCTTCCTTGGAGTAACAGTCCGTACTGTAGCTTTCATAGTCCATACTGTACCTTTGGAAACTATGAATAATAATTGTACAATTATCTCTAAGTGATTGTTGTTCTGGTTTCCTTTGGCAATTTGATTGTACAAAATTATTTTCACTTTTGTGTGCTCACTGCCCTGTTAAGGGTTTGGAGTGGAGAAATGCCACAACTTGACTAATCCAGGTCAGGGATCCCACAAAATGGATTTGGTCAAGTTGGTAATCATGTATATAGTGTACATATGATTATTTTTGTGCCAAGATTGTGTTTGGAAGAAGGATTTGAGTGAATTCTAGGCAAGTATTGATTACTCAGCTAGTAGCATGATCAAAAACTCAAAATTTGCACCCAAAAGTAATTTGGAGTGAACAAATGTATGAGGTAGAGGTCGGTACATATGGCCAAGGGTGTTGAGAATCACCTTGGTTTGTTAGAGCAGCTTGTTCTTACTAAATATTCTTAGCTTGTAAGCAAAACAACGAGTTCATTGTTTTTGTAAGTTGTGTTTGCCAAAATTCTCAAGGAATGCTTCAAAAGCATAATCCAAGCCTTATAACTATGAAGGCTATGTAATAGGAAAGTTCAATAGTGTCTTGTAGACCTCATTGAGGTATATTTCTAGTTCAATCTCCTTTGTTATGCAGGTCCAAAGGTGTAGCAGTTGTTGACTGGTAAAAGGGTAGCATATTGATAGTGACAGTGGTAAGTTTACTGCTTTTCTCAGTTGTTTGCCAAGTGTTTGTTATAATTCTTGTCTATAAAAGGTAGGGGAAGCTTTAGTTTGTTGTGGCAGAGGTCTCCTAGCAGTGTGGGAGTTTGAATCGAGTTTGGTAAAAGGAATCTATGGTGGAAGCATCCAAACCCTCACTAAACCCTACTTTTAAGCCCGAATTTGTGGATAGTCACTAAACCAGGTTGATGGAGCCTAAAACCACAAAAATATCTTTGCAGTGACCTATTCCACACTATCCAAAACATCTCCCATGGTCAAGCATCCCATCGTTGGGTAGGGTGAGCAAAATTTGGCCAATTAGGCCTCCACGGGCTAGTAGCCCTTTAGACTGCATAACACACACTTTACAAGAACCTGATTGCAGGGAGGACTTTGGGATCCATGGAACTTTGTAAGATCATAAAAAAATAGTGAAATAAGCAACATATAGGCCCTTGGATAGTGGGTAGTCTTGTTTGGAGGCTTTGACACTTTGTTGATGAGTTGAGTAAGCCAAAGGCTATAGGCCTTAAACTAAGTTTGTGATTGTCATACCTTGAGTAAATCTTGTTTCTCTACATGTCCATGTTGGATTCTCCTCATTCACTCTAAAATAGTGAGTTGAATGCCAAAAGAACAGGGATTGTGAAATGTGTAGATGGATGGAGTGAGCAATTGAAGAAAGTTTGAGCAAGGGTGTGAGTTTCCACCAAAAAGGGAGGTTGTTGGTGAAGACTTGTAGAGAGACCTGACTATTGTAACTAAACTTGATATTTGCAAACATAAGGAGCAGACATAAATAATACTTTTGTTTCCTATTGTAACTTCTTGACCAAAATTGGCCTTTTGAGCACTTGCCTAGCAATTCTCCCTATCATGTGGTCCTAAGGGGTCACCCATGTGTTAGAACACATGCGTGACCCCTTAGGACCACATAAGACCCCTTGCAACACCATTTGGTCTTATGTGGTCCTAATAGGTCCTAAGGAGTCACCCATGTTTTAAAACACATGCGTGACCCCTTAGGACCATATAAGACCCCTTGCGACACAATTTGGTCTTCTGTGGTCCTAATAGGTCCTAAGGGGTACACATGTGTCGTAAGGGGCCTTGTGTGGTCCTAAGGGGTCACCAATGTGTTAGAACACATGCGTGACCCCTTAGGACCACATAAGACCCCTTGCGACACCATTTGGTCTTATGTGGTCCTAATAGGTCCTACGGGGTGCACATGTGTCGTCAGGGGCCGTGTGTGGTCCTAAGGGGTCATATAAAAATTACATACACCTTAGGATGTATATATACACATACATACATACACCTCAGGATATGCTATCAGGGGTCGTGTGTGGTCCTAAGGGGTCACACACATGTCCTAAGGTGACCCTTGATAGCATGTCTTGAGGTGTATGTATTTCCTAAGGCATATATAGTTATTTTATGTGTATTTATGTATGTATATGTATGCATTTATGTATGTGTATGTACAAGTATGTGTGTATGTATGTGATAGTTTTGATACTAAATGTAAGTATAGATCCAATAGATAAGAAGATGAGAGGGGGGGTGAATCATACAAACTTAATCTTCTATAAAAACATCAGATTCAACCTCGGTAACTTATACTTCAGTAATATAACCAAAACAGTTAAACATGCAAACTCAAAAGCATATAAACATCATAAACCTCATAACACCAGATTTAATGCGGAAACCCAAATAGGGAAAAACCACTGTGGGATTTTAGACCCACTAAGAAATATACTCTTCTAGAGTATGCTCGGTTAAAAGCAAATCCTATTAAAGATTACAAACACATTGCTAGATGTGACCCGATTAAGGGATTTCCCTCAGATCTGTTAGGATCTTCACTTTGTCAGAAGTGACCTTGTTAAAGGATTTCAAACATTCAATTAGAATGTCACCTTGCTAGAGGATTTTACAAATAAGACTATTAAGTCCACTCGGTTAAGAGATTTTCTGTTAATTCACAAAATAACAGTAATAAAAATCTATCTGCAATTTCACATCTAAAATGCTAAAGCAGATTCTTATTTGTTCAATACAATCTAGACATAGAACTAATCTTGTCCATCTGCTGGGCTTCTATACTCTGTTATTCAAACAGGTCTTCAAGCATCTGTGCTCGGTAATAACTATGTAGAATCCCTATGCATACACTTTCCCACATTCATTGTTTATCAACAGTTCCCTATTTATAAACAATTGCTAACCGCTTAATCTCCTTGATCACATTTCCCATGATCAATCATAGCCATCAGATCTTCAAACTTGTCCAGGTTCAATGTATCCTTCGATCTGAAAATATTTTACCTTGCCTTGGAACTTGCATACATTTCTTGGAACTTGTGCTAAGGTATTGCGGTTCAATCTGAACTGTAGATCTTCCTGCCGATTTTCCTTTGCCATAGATTCATTAACAAACTTCATTCACAACTTACCAATCATTTAATTAGTTCCATCTCATCAGCTTCCTTCATTAAATAACGCATGTAACCATTTAATACATTCTGTTATAGCTCGGTTACAACTTGGTTACAACTCGGTAAATACTAAAATTTACTCGGTAGACATTACGCCTTCATTAACCGATAGCAATAACCTTAGGGTTTACCGACTAGGTTCTTTGCTCGGTAACATAGTATAGTATCAACCTTACAATTAGCAACATATGTAGGATATCAAAACAATCTAAACATCATGATCTCGTCATTGTCTAACTCGGTAATAGTTGCCCATTGAATAACTTATTCTTCCCCTCATTCATCATAATCTTTCCTGTGTCTTTTACCGATATCTTAATTCTCTTCAAAACATACTTCTTAAGATATGGCAACATCATACTGAATTAGAAAATCAATTTCTTGACATCAATGACAAAATAATAATATTAAGACAGTAAAACATCCTTAATCAGTTATATCCATAATCATCAACAACCTTCTCAATATCCTTATTGAAATGCCAACAATCTCCCCCTTTGGCATTGATGGCAAAACCAATTGATTTGACCTAATTGATTCCAGATTGCTGTGAAATGCTGAAATGCTCTCCCCCATACATTAGTCTTCTCCTCTTTGTCTTCAGTCTTCTCCCCTATACATTGGTCTGCTCCCGCTTTGACAACAATGCCAAAAAGTAAAGAACTAAAACATGATTTGTTCCGCTGAGAAGTGAATTCCTTGCTAATATGTATTTACTCAGTCTTGGTTAGAGCATTTGTCTTCAATATCTGTTACCTGTATTGTTTCCTGTACACCTTTAGAAAAATTCCTAAAGTGTGTAAATTAGCATCAACTCCTAAAAGATATTCAATAAAATCATCGAATTGATGCTTTCACCGAACTCGGTCAGTGAATGGAAGATAGGGGTAGGACCCCTAACTTGCTTCTGAGATACTCAAAAGTGTCCTTTGGTAGTGGCTTGGTGAAGCTATCTGCTATTTGTTCCTTTGTGCTAACATACTCCAACACCACTTTCTTCTCTTGAAATTCTTCTCTAAGATAATGATATTTGATAGAGATGTGCTTTGTCTTAGAGTGCATAACAGGATTCTTTGAAATGTTAATAGCACTAGTATTGTCACAAAATATAGTTACTGGCTCGGTAACTTTCTCATTTATACATTCCAACAGTTGTTTGATCCATGCTATATTAGTGCAATTCAATGCTGCAGCAACATATTCCACTTCTGCTGTTGATTGTGAAACACATCCTTGTTTCTTGCTAAGCCAACTCACTAGTCTTTCTCCTAAAAAGAAAGCTCCTCCACTTGTGCTTTTTCTTTCATCAATGTTGCCTGCCCAATCAACATAAGTATAAAATTTTAAATCAAAATCATTTCCTTTCTGATATACTAAGCCATAATCCTCTGTACCTCTCAGGTATCTGAAAATTCTTTTGATTGCTGTCATATGTGTTTCCTTAGGATCTACAGAAAATCTTGCAACTATACCTACTGCATGTGCTATATCTGGTCTGCTGTGAACAACATATTGCAACTTTCCAATCATAGATCGGTAAAGTGTCTCATCAACATATGTAGATTCATCATTCTTTGATAATTTACAATTGGTAGTCATAGGAGTACTTACTAGTTTTGAATCCTCCATTCCAAATTTCTTCAAGATTTCCTTTATGTACTTGGATTGAGTAATAAAAATCTCATTTTTTATTTGCAGTATCTGTAAACCTATAAAATACTTTATCTCACCGATTAATGACATCTCAAATTCTTTGCTCATTTCATTTCCAAAGTTCTTGCATAAAGAGTCATTTCCACAAAATATAATATCATCAACAAATATGGATGAGATCAGTATTCCATTTTCATCATTCTTCATGTACATATTGTTGTTCTCACTTGTCCTTATAAAACCACTCTTAATCAAATAAGAGTGCAATCTTTCATACCATGCTCTAGGTGCTTGTTTCAAACCATATAAAGCTTTGTTTAATTTACATACCTGATCTTTACTCTTGTCTTCAACAAATCCTTCAGGTTGTTCAATAAAAACTTCTTCTTCTAATATACCATTTAGAAATGCAGATTTGACATACATTTGATATACCTTGAAATTCTTAAAAGCAGCATATGCCAACAATGTTCTTACTCCTTCAAGTCTAGCCACAGGTGCAAGAGTTTCACCATAATCAATTCCTTCTTCTTGAGCATAACCTTTGCAAACTAGTCTTGCTTTTTTTCGAATGACCTCTCCTTTTTCATTTAGCTTGTTCCTGAAAATCCACTTAGTACCGATTACATTTTTATCCTTCAGTCTTGGGATTAGTGTCCATGTGTCATTCTTCTTGATTTTATCAATCTCTTCTATCATAGAATTTATCCAATCTTCACTGTTAAATGCCTCTTTCACTATTCTCGGTTCAAATTCAGATATCAGACATGTGTTCTGTCTCAGTTTGTTCCTTGTCATCATTGGATCATTCTTATCTCCTATAATCTAACTTGGTGCATGATGTCTTCTGACATACTTGGCTAATACAGGCTCGGTAGGCTCTGTATGATCTTCTTCATCACTCGGTAACTGGATATTCTCTTCATTTTCTTTTGCAGTCTTCTCGGTAGAACTTCTTGGTTGAACATAGACAAATTCATCATAATCTTCTGGTTCCTTGGAATTTCCTTCATCATTTCTTTCTGCAAATTCATCAATTTTCACATTTGCACTTTCTACTATTTTGTTAGATGATTTGATCAGACATTTAAATGCTTTGCTTCTAGAAGAATAACCTAGAAATGTTCCTTCTTCACTTTTCTGATCAAACTTACCATTTTTGTCATCTTTGTGAATGTAGCATCTACTTCCAAAGATTTCAAAATAACTTACATTAGGTTTCTTATCATACCAAATTTCATAAGGTGTCTTCAAAGTTCCTTTCTTCAGTTGTACTCGGTTCAGGGTGTAAACTGCTGTGCTTATTGCTTCTCTCCAAAATGTTTGTGGCACTTTCTTTTCAATCATCAGTGTTCTAGCACAATCCACAATAGATCTGTTTCTTCTCTCAGCTATTCCATTCTGCTATGGAGTTCTCAGTGTAGAGACTTGTCTTCTAATACCATGATCATTGCAGAATAAGTTGAATTCATCAAATGTGAACTCTCCTACTCTATCTGATCTAAGACATTTCAGTTGTCTTCCTGTTTCATTTTCAACTCTTGCCTTGTACCATTTAAACATTTTAAAAGCTTCTAATTTTTCTTTTAAAAACATTACTGACATCATCCTTGAATAATCATCCACAAATAAAATGAAATATTTGTCACCATAATAACTTTGAACTTTCATAGGACCATAAAGATCAGTATGCACAAGATCTAAAATTCCCTTAGAAGTGTAAGACTTACTTGTAAAGCTTGATCTTGTCATCTTACCCATCTGGCTTCCTCGACATATAACATTCTCAGGTTTCTCAAGACTCGATAGACCTCTTACTCGGTGCTTCTTACTTATTTTGATCAAATTATCAAAATTTACATGACAAAACCTTTTATGCCATAACCAGGTATCATCTATCTTTGCATAAAGACAATTCTTCAGAGTTGAGTCAAGGTGAAATGTGATACCTTTTGTTTGTGTCCTGGTAGTAGCTAACTTTCCATACTTGTCATGAACTTTGACAATTCCATTCTGAAATTCTATTCGGTAACCTGTGTTGTTTAGCTATGCTACACTCAATAAATTATATTTCAAACCTTCAACCCAATAAACATCATCACATTTTGCATTGTCAAGAAGTGTTATGGATCCTTTACCTTTTACCGGACATGGTGCATCATTACCAAATCTTACATAGCCTCCATCATAATCTTCTAATATAACAAACTTGTGTTTATCTCCTGTCATATGATGTGAGCATCCACTATCTATGATCCAAGAGTCATTAGTATTTATGTGAGATATTAGGGCTTTTTCTTCATACCTTTCTTCATCTGATCCATCTTTGATAGCCACATAAACTACTTCCTTTGTATCAGTTTCATTTGATTTATCATCATTAGATTCCTCATCAGCTATTAGACATGTCTTTTTATCTCTTCTCCTGAAGTCTCAGTGTCCTCTGTAATGATTATCTTTCTGTCTGTCATCTCGGTAATCTCTCTTTTCACTAGATTCTTTGTCAAGACAGTTAGAAGCCATATGTCCAATTCTATCACAATTAAAACATTTCAAAGGTAGTTTTCCTTTATACTTACCTTTGCCTCTCGGTAGCCTTTTGGCTAATAGTGCTTCAAACTCTTCGTGCTTTCTGATTTCCTCATACAGTTTGTGCACTTTTTCCATATTCTTACGAAATCTTTCATTTTCTCCACTATGATCTCCTTAAGAGTATTTACTCATTCTATCATTGTAATAATCAGATTTATCAATATGGGAAGAACTGAATGCAGACTCAACTTTATTTACCGAAGACCCAATGTTATCAAAGTTACTTAACTCAAATGCATGTAGCTTACTGATAGTAGCATCTAAAGAGACTGACATATTAGGTACAGACCTCAATTCATTGATTGCAGATACTCGGATTGCATAAGCTGGTAGAAGGGTTCTCAACCACTTACTTGTTATATCCTTCTCTTCAATAGTTCCACCCGCTCCTTTGATTTGATTGACAATCTCCTTTAGCCTTGTACTGTACTGAGTTATGTTCTCACCTTCATTCATCCTCATAGATTCAAGTTGTCCTCTTAGACTATCCACTTTTGCTCTTTGAACATGTTCATCACCACCATACATAGATATGAGCTTGTCCCACATTGCCTTTGCATCATTGCAACCTTCTAGATCATTAAACTCTAAATCGATCAATGTAGATGTTATTTCAATCATAGCTTGAATATGTTCTTCCTTTGCCTTTATCACTTCCATTGTCAATGGATAGGTGCTCGGTGTAACAAAATCATTCTCTAGATAGTATACAACATATTCTCCAACTCCTAATAAGTGCAGCTTCATCCTTTTCTACCATGTAGAGAAACTTGACTTGTTCAGCTTTGATGCATCCCTCTTATACATCTTCGGATCTTTGCCTCAAGTGCCTTAAAACTTTTTCTCTCGGAGTCCAAAGCTCTGATACCAATTGATAGTTCTGATACTAAATGTAAGTACAGATCCAATAGCCAACAAGATGAGAGGGGGGGGGGTGAATAATACAAACTTAATCTTCTATAAAAACATCAGATTCAACCTTGGTAACTTATACTTCAGTAATATAACCAAAACTGTTAAACATGCAAACTCAAAAGCATATAAACATCATAAACCTCATAACACTAGATTTAACATGGAAACCCAAATAGGGAAAAACCACTATGGGATTTCGAACCCACTAAGAAATATACTCTTCTAGAGTATGCTCGGTTAAAAGCAAATCCTATTAAAGATTACAAACACATTGCTAGATGTGACCCGGTTAAGGGATTTCCCTCAGATCTGTTAGGATCTTCACTTTGTTAGAAGTGACCTTGTTAAAGGATTTCAAACATTCAATCAAAATGTCACCTTGCTAGAGGATTTTACAAATAAGACTATTAAGTCCACTCGGTTAAGAGATTTTCTGTTACTTCACAAAATAACAGTAATAAAAATCTATCTGCAACTTCACATCTAAAATGCTAAAGCAGATTCTTATTTGTTCAATACAATCTAGACATAGAACTAATCTTGTCCATCTGCTGGGCTTCTATACTCTATTATTCAAACAGGACTTCAAGCTTTTGTGCTCGGTAATCACTATGTAGCATCCATGTGCATACACTTGCCCGCATTCATTGTTTATCAACAGTTCCCTATTTATAAACAATTGCTAACCACTTAATATCCTTGATCACATTTCCCATGATCAATCATAGCCATCAGATCTTGAAATTTGTCTAGGTTCAATGTATCCTTTGATCTGAAAATGTTTTACCTTGCCTTGGAACTTGCATACATTTCTTGGAACTTGTGCTAAGGTATTGCGGTTCAATCTGAACTATAGATCTTCCTGCCGATTTTCCTTTGCCATAGATTCATTAACAAACTTCATTCACGACTTACCAATCATTTAATCAGTTCCAGCTCATCAGCTTCCTTCATTAAATAATGCATGTAACCATTTAATACATTCTATTATAGCTCAGTTACAACTTGGTTACAACTCGGTAAATACTAAAATTTACTCGGTAGACATTACACCTTCATTAACCGATAGCGATAACCTTAGGGTTTACCGACTAGGTTCTTTGCTCGGTAACATAGTATAGTATCAACCTTACAACTAACAACATATGTAGGATATCAAAATAATCTAAACATCATGATCTCATCATTGTCTAACTCGGTAATAGTTGCCCATTGAATAACTTATTCTTCCCCTCATTCATCATAATCTTTCCTGTGTCTTTTACCGACATCTTAATTCTCTTCAAAACATACTTCTTAAGATATGGCAACATCATATTGAATTAGAAAATCAATTTCTTGACATCAATGACAAAATAATAATATTAAGACAGTAAAACATCCTTAATCAATTATATCCATAATCATCAACAACCTTCTCAATATCCTTATTGAAATGCCAACAATCTCCCTTGTCTGTTATAATGCAAACAGTATGTATGTAAACCTATGTATGTATGTTTATGTATGTATGTGTATGTATTTTTATGTATGTGTATGTCCTAAGTGTCATCATGCTTGAAATCATCAGGAATCTAAGGCTAATTAGACTTAAAGGATGAATCACAAGAATCCTTAACTAATTAAACTGATTCTAAACACAATTCAATGAAATAAATGAAGGAAATAAGAAGATTAAACTAATTAAAACTCCCTATTCTCCACTTGTGCTTCCATTGTTCTTCTCCAATTTGCGTGATTGATGGCTCTCTGTATTGCACCAATTTCCTGCATACAAATGTTTTGAAGACAGTGATTCTAGACTGAATTGAGTAAAGAGGTTGAATTTATAGATTTTTAACACAAAGATGGTGAGAAATAGAACTCAAGTGTTGATTGGTAAACAACTGATTTAGATTGATCAGTGAACTCAATTGATTGATCTGTTAACTCATTTGATTGATTAGACAAATGGATTGATTGAAGAGTGAACTAGATAGATGGATTAGTCAACTCACCTAATTGATTAGTGAAGTAAATAGATTGGGGAGATGACTTACTTGGTTGATTAGTGAACTGAATAGATGGAATAGTCATAAGAAGGTAATTGAGAGTTAAAAAGGATGATTGATGAGTTAACTGATTAGACAACTAATTTGATCAATCAGTTATGATTTTAGAATGTGTTGTGGGAATTTGAAATTGTATTTGACTTTCATTTTCAATTTGGATTTGAGTTTTGTCATTCGAATGCTGAAATGCACATGAAATTGACTGAAATTCAGATTTGGGGAAAATGTGAATTTGGAAATGTGAAATTAGATGAAATTAGGTGAAATTCGAATTTGGGAGAAATGAAATGAAATTGGATGGAATTAATTGGAATTATAATTTGGGGAAATGGAGGAATAAGTTAATTAATTTAAATAATTTAAATGAACTTATTTAAACATTAGAGATTGAAATAATTAAATAATAAAGATTATTTAACTAAGGAAAAGGTTGCAATTAATTAAATATTTGATATTTAATTAATAATTGAGATAGGGTTAACTGATTAAAATGATTTGAGAATCACTGCCAGTGTAATCAACATCGGAGAATATGTTGGGTTGATCATACAGACCCTAAATGGGGATCAGTAAAAGGCATAACCAAGTATGCCTTGTCTATGTCTGTTGTCCTGTAGATAGTTTTACTCACTGCAGATAGCAGTGTTTGTATGGATCTGCCAGTAGGCAGTGAAATCTCTTGTAATAGTTTCATTTATGCAATACAAGGGTGCTATCCCCGTACTAATAGCTCTTACCATTAAAAATAAAAAATAAAATAAAAATGATTTGAGAATAGAAATAGAATAATTAGAAGAAATAGTTAGTTTAATCAAATAATTAAAGAATCAATTAATTAATTAGACGAATAATTAGTGTAGAATTAATGAGACATTTTTAGGTGTCCACATTTTCCCCTCTTTGAGACAATGTCAAAACGATGTTGTTTCAAAGAAAAAGAAAAACTACCCCAGTATGCCCCAATGATGCTAGGGTATAATGCCCCCTCAAAAAAGTGGTCGAAATTTTTTACATCGAAGACCAGCTTTTCAGAAATATGCTAGGTAGTGATAATATGAAGTTTGAAAGAGTTTCGATCCTGTTTGCTATGTCTAACATTGCGTTGAAGCTGGAGGGGTCCACAGGCGTTTATGTTAAGAAACCCTAATTTTTGAGTGTATAAATGGAGGATTGGTATGGGTTTGAGCTCATTTGTATTTTTTTGTTTTAAAAGAATTTCTTAGAGATATTAGAGTTTCTAGCATCCTTGGAGTGAAATGGCAGGTCATAGAGAAAGGTTTCATTTATTTGAGCAAGTGCAATCCTATCAGAGACCTCCCGACACTGGTGGCATGGTGAGTTGCTTGATTTTCTACTTGTTTTTGTTTGTATTTTGCAAATTTTTAATCATTTTTTGGTGTGTTATTTTTTTATGTATGTTGCAATTAAGTATCGAGACTGTCGCAATTGACTTTATTATGTCGCAATTGAGTTTAACGCATCACATTTGATATTTTGTCATAGTTGTTAACTTTATGTCGCACTTGACAAAATTGTATCACAATTGGATGTTTTGTATCGCATTTGATTATATCATGTCATATTTGGCATAAATATGTCACAGTTGGCATAAATATGTTGCAGTTGTTAAGGTTGAATCACAATTGATAATAAAGGCCCTTCTTTCTTCAGTTTATGCATCCTAATAGTTTTGATGACGTAGTTGACTCATTTTTTATATTTTCCAAATGCAGGTGCATTATCCAGTACTTCTTGCTAGGCAAACACGACCAGATAGTCTTGATCGACGTCATGAGTTGGATGCAAAGGATACTGCTTTGTTACGATAGGATGGATTATATTATATTACACATTTGCCTGAGGTTATGGCCAACAAGGCTATGATTACTGCTTTGGTTGAGCGGTGGCATTTAGAGACATGTTCTTTTCATCTATCGACTGGTGAGGCATCTATCACACTTGAGGATGTGTGGTGTATTTTACACATTCCGATATCTGGAAGGCAAGTTACTTTTGATTGTGATGATGGTATTTCAGCTTTGTGTACATTGTTCAAGTGTGAGGAGTAGGATCTACATATTCATGGTCATTATGATATTCATTGGGATGATTTTGATTATGATGATCTCACCATTGTGCCTTCTTGTACTGTTGCTGGATTATTGATTCCTGATAGGCGTGCCCATGGTTTTCATGTTGGATAGGGACGTGTTATACATGATATGATTATTTCCAGACATGTGTTTTCTTGGGGTCCTTGTCTTCTTGTGACTTTGTATCATCAGATGCATGGGGTTGTTTACTTGCAATAGAAATCAGTTGGATGTGGTATTACTTTGCTTTAAACATGGGCTTGGGAACACATTGCTATTTTTCATCCTGCGTTACATATAAATTTAGAGCCAGATCAGCCATATGCTTATGGATATACTGTTGATGTGAGGCATAGGGCATCGGGTAACATCTTGTATTGGCATCATCAGATTGATATCTTACAATACTTCTCATGGAGACCCTAACTTACTTGTCCTGGTTAGACTGATGATGCTAAACATCTTCCTTTTTGTTGACAATAGAGATATCTTATTGGTCAAGATGTTGGTAGCCACAAGATTATTGATATGCATCTTCCTAGTCGTGTGCTCAGACAGTTTGGGGAAGTACAGGGTATTCCAGACGTGGCAACTTATTTTTCTTGCACTACTCGAGAGGTTGGCGATTGCGGTGCTTGTATATAGCCTCATGTTTCTATTGCTGAGTTTTATGCTCTTGCTCCTATTTTTTGGGGATGGCGGCTTGGTGTAGCAGATCTAGGGTCCACAATGCAGTATAGTGTATGGTGGATACATCATAGGCATATACCTTTGATAGATCTAACAATTCTGATTGGTGCTCAACAAATTAGACATGGTAGGGGTCCCAGAAGGAGAGGTGGAGAGGATAGGGGTGGAGGAGTTAGAGGTGGAGGAGGTAGGGATGGAGGAGGTAGAGGTGGAGGAGGTAGGGATGGAGGAGGTAGAGGTGGAGGAGGTATAGATCTGATAGCAGCGATCACAGGATAGGTGGATAGTGATAGGGAGGATGTGGATATTGGTGGAGAGACTACATCCATGAGCAGTTCTGATGATAGTGATGAGTTAGGATCAGGGTCATCGAGCAGTGATGGAGATGAGGGTGGGGATAATGGTTATGATGTGGATATGCCCCAAGCTACAGAGTTTGTAGGTGTGGATAGAGGAGATGAGGAGGGATTAAGAGATCAGGTTAGGCGTTTGGAGAATTTAGTCGCTACTTTGCGGCAGTGGGGAATGGAGGATAGGGATCAGTATCGACATGCAATGGGCGATTTGACTGTGAAGAGGAATCAGATAGCTGCTAATAGAGATCAATTACAACAGGGGAGAGATGAGGCAGTTAGGCAGTCTTAGATCACTATGGATGCATATGATCAATTATTTGGGCCAGTGATAGAGGCACGTAGCCAGGTAGATAGATATTTTACTACAAAACAGTAGGCTATTTATTATCGACATGTTTATGAGAGAGCTATCCCTGAGGGTCAGAGGGAGTCTAGTTTTGGTACTTTCTTGGGGAGAAGATCGAGTCGATCTACTTCTTGATAAACTAGTAGTGGGGGAGTGATGGGTCCACCTAGAGCATTGTCGGGACAGGCTGGAGCTAGTCGAGATGCTCCTACTGATAGAGGTAGTATAGGTTGAGAGACTGGATGTTGATTTTGGTGATGTAGATACGATGTATCTTGACACATTTTTATATGATATATATATATATATATATATATATATATATATATATATGATATGTGTTCTTGATGAGCTTTTGATTGTGAACTTCATACAATTTTTTGTTGTGATGATGAATGCAATATGAATGTGATATCATGCAGTGATTTGATGTAGCTTTATGTTGTGATGCATAATAGTTGATCAAAACTTTATTATCAGTATGAAATGGTAATGAACATGAAATGTGATGATGCTTATATATTTTTTTGTGTCAAAATACATGTTGAAGATGTTAATTGTTAGACATAGAAAATAATCAATCAACTAAATCAATCTTTGTAAGCCAAATTTTGATGTAATAATGAATGATATGATAGAAATTTTGATGAGAAAGTCTTCATTGCTTTATTCGTAGTGCAATATATTATTATCATTGAGCCTTATTATATAATAATGGAGCTTATTACACTAGGGTATAAGGAACCAAGATCTATAGATATCTCATTGGAAAGAAACAAACACGTAACAGATAAGGAATGAACCCTCCATTCTAGGAATTACACTAGGGGTCGAGGTATGTGTGGAATTCATAAGCTAAATGCTCCTATCACAGACACCCACTAGAGAAATTTCCCCAGAACTTCATCGGTTCAAACCACAAACAACAAACAAAGAAAAGGATCATGCCCATCATGGCTCCTCTAGTCACTTTTGGACATCCTTGAGTAGCTAAAAGCAATGATCTTCACCAATTTGATAAAAATAATCAACCAGAATAGACAAAACTCAATAGTGAGACTAAATATGCTTTTTCTTTGATATGCTTGGTGTGATTTTGATAATGTCTGGTTTCAGAAGTTTTGGACCCCGTATAAGACCGATTTGTCTGGTTTCTAGTGTACTGATTTTGTTTAAGACAATGATGTTGATCACAATGATAGTTTGATAAATCGATAGATTATATAGTTGACCAGTGTGATTGTAAACGTTTTGACAAGTTAGTTGTATCCTTTGTTTAACTTCGTGTGAAGTGTTTGCTAGAAATCTGTTGGGGTGTTTGATTCTTGTGAGACAATTTATTGGAAGTTTTACAATTGTTTTTTTGTTTTCGAAGAGATTTTCCGATGTTTAGGATTTTTGGTATTTTCTCAATGTTTTTGTTCTTTTTTCAAGATCGTATTTGAATTTTTTTGTTGTGATTTTGATTTTTTTCTGATTTTTTCTTTTTTCAGGACTTTTTTCGAATGTTTAGGATTTTTTCAGGATCATTTTTTGAATGTTTTGTATGTCTTTTCAATTATGCCCCAAAGTATGCAGGCCTTACATGATGATGCATAATGTGATGGAGACAATAAGTTTTTGATATGAGTTATGCTAATGCAGGATGCATGACAAAAATGCAGTTCGTATTCGAACAAGGATGAGTGTGTGTGTCTTTCATTCTGAAATGCACTAATTGGATTAAAGGTGTGAAATATTTTAGAGATAGGAGTTCAATCCATTATCAAAAGACTTAGAACATCCAACTTAACACACTATGTAACCAAGATTTGTGAATGGAGATGCATAAAACTTTTCCATCAATTCTTGAAACTTTGATCTTCTTTTGCCCATGTGTGTGCAATTGAGTTCATTCTGACTCTTATAACCATCAAAGACCCTTGGAATCCTATGTGGCTAGCTACGTGAGTTATTTTGACTTCAAAAGAAACCTGGATAGAGCCTTGCTGCCAGCAAGCCTTTAGGGCTCCAACGAGGTTATGCACTATAATCTCTCAAATATTTCTCCATTGTCAGTAGGCGTCTATAGCCCTGATGGAGTTACTTGCATGTTCCCATAGTAAAGCTTTCTCTTTTTTGTTGCACTTGTATGCATGATATTTCAGTAATATATCTTTTTTTTTTTTGTTTTGCCTTGAGATTGACATAACACTTTTTTCTTTTATTTTCTTGCCTTGACTAGTAAGTAATGAAACCTACTTGAGTATGATAATTATAGAGGCGCTGAAGCAGAATATTGGATTTTTCACTAGCCACATGATCAACTAGGTATTTGTAATGACTTAGAGCTTTTGATTAATGTGTAAGATATAGCAATTGATAGATTTTTGGTAACAAGACTTGATAAGGAACCCTCTACCCAACCAAGGATAAAGCATAATCACAACGTGATGTTGAAGATAAATGACTAGAGACCTCATAAAGACTTCATGAACAAGTATCTATGAAATGAGACAACCTTCGTTCCTTTCAGTGCAGATAGGTGAATGACTCAAACAATCACCTCGTTTTATTGATGCAACTATATGAGAAGAGATAATGCAATGCGGTAAAGAAATATGCAAATGCAATACTGGAATTGAAATGAACCCACCCTTAGATGTAATATCTTTTTAGGTGCATATTGTTGATTGGATCAGGGAGTGAATCTTCCTCCATTGTTTGCAAATGATAAGCACCATTTCCAATTACTTTCGTAATGACAAATGAACCTAACTAGTTAGGTTCAAACTTTCTTGGTTTTTCACATTCAACAAGGTTTCTTTGATTTTCTTTAAGAACAATATCTCCTATTTCGAAGCATCGTGGGTTGACTAGTTTGTTGTAGCTTCTTCTCATTCTGTTTGGTAGCCTTGTAAATGGTTTAGAGCACTTTGTCATTTTTCATCTAGGAATTCTAATTCTTGCAAACATGCGACTCTATGGTTTTCTTTTGAGATAATGTTTTTTAGAGAGACTCTCGGGGATGGCAATTCTACTTCGATAGGTAAAATGGCTTCTACACCATAAACCAAAGAGAATGGTGTTATACCAGTTGTCGTATGTATACTAGTTTGATAAGCCCATAGAGTTGGATTTAGTTGGAGATGCCAATCTCGTCCACTATAATTGACAACTTTCTTTAAGATTTTCAAAATAGTTTTGTTTGTTGCTTCAGCTTGACCATTGCTTTGGGGGTAGTAAGGTGTTGCAAAATGTTACTGGATCTTAAATTGTTCACAAAGCTTGCTCACTTCTTGATTTTTAAAGGGTCATCCATTATCAGTCACGATGCACATGGGTACCCCATACCTATAAATGATATAATTCAGGATAATTTTTGCTATTTGTTTTCTTGTTGTAAAAATCATTGGGATTGCTTTAACCCATTTTGTGAAATATTCTATAGCGGTGAGAATAAACTTATGTTTGTTGGAAGAGGTAGGATTTATTTTCCCTACAAGATCTAATCCCCATTGTGAAAATGGCCATGGTGATGTTATTGGTTGAAGATCTTGAGCAGGTGCATGAATGAGAGTCCCATGTATTTGGCATTGCTTGCATCTTTGGACATACTTATAAACGTCCTTTTCCATTATAGGCCAATAATAACCTATTCGTAACAGTTTTTTTGCTAGAGTAGGTCCAGAAGAATGTGCGCCACATATTCTGTCATGAACTTCTTTTAAGGAAATTTGTGTCTCTTCCATATCAAGGCATCTGAGTAAGGTGTTGTCTATACTTTTCCTGTATAAAGTATCAATAATGATTGCATGTTTTGATGATTGTCATATGAGTGCTTTTCTTTGATTCCATGAAAGATCTAGGGGTATATATTGATCATCCAGGTATGCGTATATATCTTTGTACCATGGAGACTTAGGTCCTACTATCATACAGACATATTTAGTGGATGGTATTTCATAAGCTGGGACAATGAGTTGTTCCACTTGAAATTCAAAATGAGTTCCATCATTTGGCATATCTAGAAGAGATCCTACCGTTGCCATTGCATCTGCTACCCTGTTTTGCACTCTCACAATTTGTTCAAATGTAATGTTGGTGAAGTGTTGCTTGTATTCTTCTACCAATTCTATGTAGGGTTGTAACCTATCATATTTTGTATTGTAATCATCATTGAATTGATTAATGATGAGTTATGAGTCTCCAAAGAATTGTAGAGCTTTGATATTCCATTGTAGTGCAGTGCATATTCCTACCATCAGGGCTTCGTATTTAATAATGTTATTGGTACAAGGGAAGCTAATACTGAATGATTTGGGAATTGAATCTCCTTGAGAAGTTATGAACATAATTCTTTCTCCTTCTCCATGATTTGTATGTGAACCATCAAAGAATAATTTCCATTGTGTCTGTGTTGATAGTGCAAATGCTTATTCATCTGGAAAATCTATCACCATTAGATGGTTGTCTTGTAATGGTGCTTCTCCAGTTTGGTCTACTATGATTTGTCCCTTTATAGCTTTTCTACTGATGTATTCAATGTCAAATTCACTAAGTACCATGACCCATTTTGCAAGTCTTCCGGTTAGTGCTACTCTATTCATCAAGTATTTGAGTGGATCAAATTGTGCAACCAACTGTATTTTATGACTCAACATATAATGTCTCAGTTTTTGTGATGCAAAGACTACTGCAAGACACACTCTTTCTATCTATGTGTAGTTGAGTTCATATCCAATGAGTGTTCTACTAATGTAGTACACGACTCTCTCTTTTCCTTGTTCATCATGTTGCGCTAGGAGAGCGGCTAAGGAAGAATTTGTTGTAGCTATGTATAGTAGTAATGGTTTCCCATGTACTAGTGGAACCAATATTGGAGTGGACGATAGATATTCTTTTAGTTTTTTGAATGCCTCATGGAATTATTGTGTCCATTTAAATGTAACACCTTTCTTCAGAAGATGTTGAAATGGTTGGAACTTTTCTACCAATTGGGCTATGAAGCGCCTTATGGATTGTAATATCCCTTGCAGACTTCTGAGTTGTTTGAGTGTAGCAGGTGATGGCATATCTAAAATAGCTTTAACTTTCTCTGGATCTATCTCAATTCCATGATTGGATATAATGAAGCCCAAGAGTTTACCCCGAAGACACAATTTTTTGGATTTAGTCTTACATTGTATTGCTCCAGTCTATCAAAGATCTTAGCTAATATGCTTAAGTGACTATCCCTTATTTTGGATTTTTCTAGCAAGTCGTCTATATAATCCTCCATGATTGTGTGTATCATATCATGAAACAAGGTGGTCATTGCTCTTTGATAAGTAGCACCTGCATTCTTAAGGCTAAATGGCATGACATTCCAGTAATAAGTTCCCCATGGGCAAGTAAATACTATCTTTGGTTGATCTTTTGGCACAATTTTGATTTGATTATACCCAAAAAAACCATCCATGAGTGATAGCATTTCATTTCCAACTGTTAAGTCCACTATGATGTCTATATAAGGGAGCAGAAAGTCATCTTTGGGACAAGCCTTGTTAAGATCTCTGAAGTCGGTGCAGATCCTGATACCTCCAATATGCTTGGATACTGGGACTAGATTTAAAATCCATTCAACATAGTCTATAGGTCTGATGAAACCCACATCTAACAATTTTTGTAATTCAATTTTCACTAACAAGGCTATGTGAGGGTGCATTTTCTTGAGCTTTTGTTTGTATGGCTTTACCCCTGGAAGTAAAGGCAAGTGATGTAAGACTAATTCTGGGTCTAATCCAGGCATATTTGCATAAGACCATGCAAAATTGATGGGTCTTTTCTTAAAGAAGTCGATAAATTTCTCTTTTTCCACAGGACCAAGGGATTTTGCCAGGTGAATATTACGAACCTTCTCAGCATCACTGATGTTGATTTCCCCAGTTTCTTCTACCAGTAATGTTGACCATTCTTTACCAACATGTAGGGCAGCTATTATGTGTTCAACTTTATCATCACTGTCGTGAGTAAGAGAAGAGCTTTCTTCTCCAAAATATGCAGTTCTGTCTAGATCTATTGCATAGCCAGCTTTGTGATCATTATAAGGGAATCCATTCCTTGCACCTAAGAATTTTGCTATAGCTTCATCATTTTGGAACCAATCTAATTGTGGAACTCCTTCTTGCCCCCAACCAATCAAACATGGATGTATGAGGGGCAGATATTTGCCTCTTGTTATTTTAGATGATCCAGATATCATGCATACTTGATTATGATCTGTTGTCTCTTCATCATATATTGGTGATGAGTTGTCTTCATTGTCAGATGGAAATTCATGGTCATGATAATTTGTGATGCTTTCTATGTACATTTCACTTTCTGATTTTGTATCACTTATCTTCTCTTTCTCTAGTAACTGAGTTCATTGTAAATGAGTAGGCCTCCTTTGCATTGTGGATACCCTTCTTATGCATGGTATTAGTCTTTACAGTCTTTCTTCGTCTGATTCAAATGGAGGTGTTGATTTTGTTTCTGAAGATGGTGAAAAGGAGAGTGAGGTGGATTAGTTAGTAAACATGCAAATCAAACATGGAAGCATATGAATTCAAAAGACGTAACTCAAATCACATGAAAATATGAATAAAATGCATATACCTCACAATGTTTTTACCTCTCCCTCAGATTGAGCTTGATGAAGTGAAGGCGCCCCTTGATGATGCTCCACTTGATGTGCTCCTTTGATTGCTTGATGTGGATGGCTCTCCAAATATTATGCACAAATGGATAAAAATGGATCTTGAGGAATGATATGGATGAGATGATTAAGTGTCGATGAGGGATGATTTTGGCATGGTAAGGATGCTATGATGATTTTCTAGGCTCAAATTAACATCATAAGATTACTAAACTTGGAGATGATGAATGAAGGAATGTATTCCTCAATTTATAGGAAGAGGAGAGGAAGAATGGATGGCTAGGATTTCTTGTGAGCTCACACAAGGCCCCAGAGAGGGTGTGGAGACCAAGAGATATGCCTTAAAGGCATTTCTTGTCTCCACACTCCTCAAGGTGCATTGAGAAGACTTCCCAATGTGCCTTGAGAAGAGAAAGGGATGGGACATTCCTTGAAGAATGGGGAGGAAGAATTTAAAATTCTTCAAAAGGGATGATCATGGGGATTTGAGGAATAAGAAGGAATTAAAAATTCCTTGGGAGATGAGATGCCTAGAGGAATGTGAGATTTAAGGATAGTGGTTGTATGAAAGGGACAAGAAGTTGACTTTGTGGCTAATCATGATGATTAGCCACTAGCAACTCATTAGGAGGGGGATTAGAGGAAAGATTAGGTGGGATGGGATTTGTAGGAGGATTTGACTAGGAGAGAGAATGAGTGGGGCAAATTAAAAATTAAAAGAATAAGGTTAAGTGAGTTAATTTATTAGATTAATGATGGATTAGGAAGATGATTTGTAGGAATCATGTAGGTTAACTAATTAATTGAAATTAATTAGCTAAGGGGAGGATTTGAGAAGATTTAATTTTTAGAAGAATAAAAAGAGGGGTTGATTTATTAAATAAATCAATCACATACTATAGTGACAGTATTAATTATAATTAATTAATATTGAGGAGAATCAGAATTTGCATAATTAATTAATAAATTAATTATGTGAGGAATTAAAAATAATAAATTTTTTTTTTTTTTAAGTGTCTACATTTTGCCCCTCTTTTATGCAGCGGCAAATTTGGTGATGGGTAAAAGATAGAAGAAGAATAAGATGCCCCAGTGTAAAGCGTGGGAGGTGTATGCCCCCTCGATATTTTTTTTGGAAAAAAGATGAAAAATTCTTGAAAATAAAGGAAGAAGAATTTGGGTGGAAGATATAAGTGAGGAAGAAATATGGAGCAAATGCGGAAATTTTGGAAGGAAGAATAGAAGATGCGAGACCGTGGAGGAAAATGGGCCCTCATGGGGGCCCATATAAGGCACAACAGGCCCTAATGAGGAGTTGTTGTTACACACAAGCCTTGGAGCCACTCAGAGCAAAGAAAAAGAGAAGGAGAGATGGACTGCATTCCAGTTTGTGATCATCGCACTGAGAGGATCCAATGATTTGACTGACCGACTAGCTATGGACCACCGGTGAGTAGGACTATCCCTCTTTTAGAATTTTTGATTTTGAGTAAAAATTTGGGCTAGAAATAGGGGTCTAGGTTAGGCGAGGCACACGCGCTGATCATTGTTTTAATGCGCGTGCCTCTAGGTTAGCGCGAGTGCTAGCGATTAGCGCAGGCGCTCGCTGTAGGGTTGGGTAGAGTAGGGATTTTTTGGGGAATGGGGGGGATTGGTGTGGTTGCTCGCGCTTCGACGCAAGCACCCAAGGGGTTACGCAGGCGCTCGCACTGAAGCACGGGCACTTGCGTTGATGGGTCCGAGAAGTGACCTGAACAGGGGAGGACTCTCTGTTGGCACAAGTGCCTGCCGATTGGCGCAAGCATCATGGTTTTGGTGCAAGCACTGGGTAGATCAGCGCATGTGCCTGGGAAGGGGGGAAATGAAGTTTTTTCTTAGGATTTTGGAATAGGGGGAGGGTATGGTTGGTTCCAGAGGTGGAAGTAATGATTTGGTCAGATGAATGTAGGTGGAGATGGGGCCGTTGGCTTCGAGAGAGCATTAACCTACTACGATGAGCCTGTATCGTGAGTTAGGTCACGATGAGTTGGAGGTGCTAGCTGTGTTGGGATTACATTATGTAGGTAGGTTGCCGAGGATACGGGCGCATACTACTATGATGATGACGCTAGTGGAGAGGTGGGATAGTCGGTATAACACCTTTCGTTTGCCGACTGGAGAGGCCACAGTTACTCTGTTAGATGTTTGGAGGATCTTTAAGATCCTTGTTTGTGGTGTTATCCCCGAGTATCAGTTAGATGCAGTAGATTTTTATCTATGGGAGATGTTCTAGTATGAGACACCACCGATGTTGGATAGGAGCAGGATGCATTTGGGCCAGGCGATGGGTGTTTGGCAGATTCCTCAATTAGTTTTGGTTATTTGTGGATTTCTGAGTGGGCGAATCATTCTGGATTTGGGCGGACATGGATTTCCTCTGGGATGGAGCAGGTGTCTATACTTCATGTTGCATGATGGTTAGCAATATGTGTGGGGCGCGACGATGCTAGCCCAACTATATCATGATATACATCTGGTGGTCTATAGAGAGTATGCTAGTTTATCTGTAGGGGTCACACTGTTACACATCTCGGCGTGGGAGCATATTGTAGTGACTTGGCCATTGGGGGTACAGGACAAGCGACCTCGATAGCCATCTATGGACAGATATAGGGGATTATTACATTATACACAGACAGCTTCTGTATGGTTCTGGAGGAGGATTTTGGATTAGCTGGCACAGTTTACATGGAGGCCATTTTTGGGATCTGAGAGGTGGAGAGATGATTGGTAGTTGCACTGGGTGAGAGTGGAGATGTGGATATTTGGGAGATCTGTATATATCATGGAGTACTATGCTCCATTTAGGGTGGCTCGATAGCTTGGGCAAATACAAGATATAGTGGGGGATATTTTGATGTATCCTTGGATTACATGGGAGGTGAGGTATTAGTGCCTGACAGCGAGTCCCTTGGAGGGTCGGACCAGCTTCTAGACAACGTTTCACTTGGTTTAGGATGAGTGGATGGGGGCAAGGGAGGATCCAGGCATGACAGGTAGATATAGGAGCTAGTGGGAGGGGCACTTGCCAGTGCGGCTTACCATTCCTGGGGTGTTGGAGGATGAGGAGTTGCAGCCAATGGTTGATCAGGTGGTGGGTGGGGAGGATGATGGCCCAAGAGAGAGAGTTGTGGTTGGTGTAGGGCATGGTGTGGACGGATAGCAAAGGAGAGTTTGGGTGGTATGGAGGAGGGACCTAGAGGAGGGAGAGGATTCCCCAATGGGAGAGGCTATGGAGGCCGTAGTTGGTGAGGGAGGGGAAGTTTTACCTATGGATATTCCTAAGGCATAGGCAGAGGAGAGGGGAGGAGTGACACAAGCTGATTTTGACCATTTATAGTAGGAGGAGAATAGTTATCAGGTGGGGCTTCATTCTGTGGAGGATGAGCTATAGGTAGAGATGGATCAGAGGGAGAGCATGGAGGTAGAGGTGGAGCGGTTGACATAGGAGATAGCTGATTTGACAGAGAGTCTCCATACTGCCAGGACAGAGGTGGATGCCTTGAGGGAGGAGAGGGAGGAGTCAGAGAGGATGTTGGAGGAGGCCCAGACAGGGATAGCCATAACAAGACTACAAGATGTTATTTGCTAACAGGATGCCGAGCTAGCAGGGATTGAGGCCAGGGTACAAAGGGCAGAGGCAGATGTGACTCGGTTGCAGGGGGAGAGGGATGCAACCCACCAGGCATTGGTTCCTATAGGGCTAGTGCAGATATTTACTGATAGTATGCAGCATGAGAGGGCAAAGAGGGCAGCCAGAGAGGTAGAGTACTAGAGGGGGTTGTAACATGGAGTAGTGCCTATAGCACAACAAGCAATCTCATACACTGGGAGTGTGCGATCTCACGGGACCCATGGTCAACGGTCATCTCAGAGTCAGCAAATAGGGAGATCAGTGGGTTTTTGGCCACTAGCAGGGGGGAGGCAGGAGGATCAGGCGGAGGAGGTACAATAGAGGGGGGTGGAGAGACAGGAGGGGAAAGCTAGCTCCTTATTTTTCTTGTGTATCATATTTTGACCCTTCAGGGCGATCATTGTATTATGACAGACACATTTACCTCTTTATATATATATATATATACATGATTTGATGATGATGGATGGTGTGTACTTTTTATTATGATGGACTCTCTTTGTTTTTCTTATGATGCAATATATGGATGAAATTATGGATATGTTGTGCTAACCTATTTGTGTTGCAGAGTGGATGCTTATACATGTATGTTTATGATGTGTTGCTGACACGTTTTTGGATGCAGTATGAGTAACTTATGCTTTTTGATGTGCATATATGCAAATGTGTGATGGATTCGTAGATATAGAATGATTTATGATGCAATCTGAATGTAATGTTACATGGATGAATAAGTATCTTTTATTAATGTGATGCAACCTAAGTGCAACCTATGTGATAAATATTTTGTGGAAAATGACTATCTGAATGAAATAAGAAATGCAATCTATATGATGTGAATAAATAATAAAGAGGGAATATGACAATAATAACACAATGATCTTAGATAGAAAAATATAAGAATATAGAATAAATGGGAAATGGAGGAAATTGAGGACTCCCTAGGATTATCAAGTTTAGGATTTTATGGAATGATGGTGAAATTTTGTGCACAAAAAATGTGGAGAAACAACCTAGTTTGATATTGCCTTGGGTGACTTACACCATTGATTATAGAAATCAGGATGCCATGAGAAACCCAAAGCATGGACTGACTCTCAGACAAACGAGAATTCCCTACACATAGATATGCAAGTGTTGAGAAACACTACTACAAAGTTGTGGGTATGTGCAAGGAAACCCTCAAACACACCGATACCTCTTGTACGCGAGAAGGTAAGTGTTGATAAATACTAGTACCAGGTCGCCGGTTTATACAAGAAAGATCCAAAATATGCCATGCTATGAAAATATGCCCTAGTATGCAGCTATTGTAACATACTTGGATATGGTAAATCCAGGCAGTCATAGATAGTTGCAGTCGTAGGGCAAAAGATGCAAGTCTAAATGAAAAATCCAATAAGTCAAACAAGTCACTCACTCATGACCAACTTGATACCTCTTGCCAAGAGTAGGATTAGGATGAGGGATTAGGTTGTCAGGTGAGGGAAGGATTCATCCTTACGGCAAAGTGGACTTTTGGATTAGGCAAGTGATCCTATGGTTTTGAAGTTTGACTTGCTGACTTAGGACTATTCTCAAGACTTCTTGAAGCTCACATAGAGGCAAATAAGCTCAGTTTAATGGGACATTTCTTATTCATGACTCAGGCAAAGACTCATCATCATACACATGTTTTATTGGGAGGCAGAAGGGAAGGAATGTTGTGAATGGGTGGAGTGGATGGAGGGTGTTTTTGCAATGTCAACTTGATAGACAATGGATCCGGTTATTTACCTTGGCACCTGCATGGAGGTTTTCACCAAGGTACTTGTCCATAGTGCCACAAAGTGGTTTTCACTAATGGACGAATTGTTTTTTCTTTTCCTTTTTTGATTTTTTTTTTTTTTGTCACAAGGTGCCTGTTTACTAGCTTTTCACCAAAGTGATGATTTATTTTTAGGATCTTTTTCTCATTTTTTTGTCTTTTTCTTGATTTTTTGATTTTTTTGATTTTTTTGATTTTTTGACAATTTAAGACTTTTTGAGGACTAGGCATAAAATATTTTGAGGTGCATGATATTCATTGGATCATCCAAAGGATCACCTTCAAGAGTAGCTAGCTGATAAGCTCGTGATCCATATTTTGCTGTGATTACATATGGTCCAAGCCAATTAGGCTCGAACTTGCCTTTCTTTTCTCTTTCTTGTAGGTTTTTCTGATTCTCCATGAGGACAAGATCAACAATTTGGAATTCCTAGGTTCTGGCTTTTTTGTGATAACTCATGCATAGACAGTTTTGATATACCGGAAGATGATTCAAGGCCTTGAGGTGCCTTTCATCTAACAATTCTAGCTCTTGTAAGTGGGCAATTATGTATTCCTCGTCTGGTAGGATATTTTGCAATGTTATCCTTAGAGAGGGGATCTCGATCTCAAGGGGAAGGATGGCTTCAGAGCCAAAGACCAGGGAATAAGGGGTGGCGCCTGTGGGGGAAAGGATGGAGGTGCGGTAGGTCCACAAAGTGGGATGGAGTTGGAGGTGCCAATCACGACCATCTTCATTGACTGTCTTTTTGAGGATTTTGATTAGGGTTTTATTAGAAGCCTCAACTTGGCCATTGCCTTGGGGGTAATATGGAGTGGAAAAATGATCTTGGATGTTGAATTTTTGGCAGAGTTCTTTGACATCCTAGTTTTTAAATTGTCTACCATTATCTGTGGTAATAATTTTTGGAATGTCATATCAGTAGATCAGGTAGTTCAGGATGAATTTGGAAATCTGCTTACCAGTGGTAAAAGTAAGAGGGATAGCCTCTACCCACTTGGTGAAATACTCGGTGGCGGTGATAATGAATTTATGCCCATTGGAGGATGAAGGGTGGATTTTCCCAATGAGATCGAGCCCCCACTGTGAGAAGGGTCATGGTGTAATGAATGGCTACAATTCTTATGACGGTGCATGAATGTTGTAACCATGTTGTTGGAAAGGGATGCATTTCTTCACATAGTTATATGCATCTACTTCCATTTTAGGCCAATAATATCTTGTTCTCAGAAGTTTTTTAGCCAAGGTGAGCCCACTTGAGTGTGCCCCATAGATGCCCTCGTGTACTTCATGTAATGCCCATTCCGCCTCTTGTTTATCTAAACACCTTAGGAGGGAACCATCAAAATGCCTTCTGAATAGGGTGCCTCCAAGGATGGTGTAACGAGCACATCGGCGAATGAATGTTTGTTGTTAGGTTTTGGTGAGATGTGGGGGAATGGTGTTGTCTTTGAGGAAAGCAAAGGTTTCTTGGTACCAAGGGGACTCGGGACCAACAAGTACACACACCATTTCAGACTTTGGTAGATCGTATGCCGGTATAAATAGTTGCTCAACCAAGAACTCACACTTCTGACTATGTGCTGGCATTTGAAGGGGGGAGCCAATGGTGGCCATTGCATCTGCAGACCTGTTCTTTGTTCATGGGACTTGATCAAACTTGATTATCGTAAAGTGTTTCTTAAGATCTTCAACCATGGTATGGTAGGGAAGGAGTTTATCATCTTTTTTTTTGGTACTCATCATTGACTTATTTTATGACGAGTTGGGAATCACCATAGACTTGTAACCTTTATTTTCTAGTGGATAGCCAAGTGCAAACCTGTGATGAGTGCCTCATATTCTACGATGTTGTTAGTACATGAAAAGGCTATCTTGTATGACTTTGGGATGCCATCTCCTTGAGTGTGATCAATAATATTCTTGCCCCCAATCCATTTTGGTGCAAGAGCAATCAAAGTATAATCGCCATGTGGAGGATGTGGTAACTGTCATAATGAACTCATCTGGTAATTCTGTGAGAATAGGATGGTCACCTGGGAGTGGAGCGTCCGCCAACTGTTCTGCGATGACTTGTCCCTTGATTGCCTTTTTGTCCACATATTCAATGTCAAACTTGCTTAAGAGCATGACCCATTTAGCAGTTCTGCCCATGAGAGCAACTTTTGACAAGAGATATTTAAGTGGATCAATCTTAGAAATTAGTTTTGTTTTGTTGTTCAACATATAGTGGCAGAGCTTCTGTGTGCTAAACACCAATGCCAAGCATGCTCTTTCAGTGGGGGTATAATTGAGTTCATACTCTACTAGTGTCTGACTGATGTAGTAAATGGCATGTTCCTTCCATTGATCATTTGTTTGTGCCAGCAATGCCCCCAATGCCACTATGGTAGCACATATGTATAAAATGAAGGGTTTTCCAGGAGTAGGAGGCATCAAAACTAGAGGTGATGCTAGATATTCTTTTAGTTTCTCAAAGGCCTTTTGACATAAGAAGTCCCATTTGAATTTTGTGTCTTTGCCCAACAAGTGTACAAATGGATGACACTTATTTGCTAGTTGTGAAATAAAATGTCTAACCAATTGGAGTTTTCTCTTGAGACTGCGTAGTTGTCTGAGAGTTTTTGGTGGAGACATTTCCATGATAGCTTTTACCTTTGCAGGATCGACCTCAATGCCTCTATGGGAAATAATGAATCCTAATAGTTTTCTTGATATGACCCCAAAAACACACTTCTTGGGATTCAGGTGCAATTTATATTTTCCCAATCTTTCAAAGATCTGCTTCAGAATAGGGATGTGTTCTTGTCTTGTCTTAGATTTGCCTAGAAGGTCATCCACATAGTCCTCCATAATTTTGTGCAAGAGGTCATGAAAAATTGTTGTCATGGCACATTGATATGTAGCTCCAACATTTTTGAGGCCAAAAGGCATGACTCGGTAACAAAAGGTCCCCCATGGTGTTGTGAATGCAGTTTTATGCTGATCCTCATCTGCAATCCTGATTTGGTTGTATCCAGAAAATCCATCCCTAAGTGACATCATCTCATGTCCTGCTGTAAGGTCCACAATCATATCTATATTAGGGAGCGGGAAATCATCTTTAGGACAAGCTTTATTTAGATCTCAAAAATCTGTGCAGATGTGGATGCCCCCGACGGGTTTGCCAATAGGTACAATGTTGGAGACCCATTCAGCGTAGTCTATTGGTTTGATGAATTCTGCATCTAACATCTTTTGGAGTTCCACCTTGACCAGGAGTGCAATATGTGGGTGCATTTTGTGCAATTTTTGTTTTACAGGTTTTGCGTCAGGGCAGATAGCGAGATTGTGAACCACCAAGGCAGGATCCAACCCTGACATATCGACATAGGACCATGCAAAATTAATTTTTACCTCTGTAAGGAAGTTGATGAAATCTTGTTTCTCTTTTTCTGTGAGGGACTTGGCAATGAGCACATTTTTCGGAGTGACTTCGGTGCCCATGTTGATGTTGTTTATTTCTTCTATCAGCAAATTTGATCTATCCTGTGGAAGGTAACCAATGGTAGGGAGGTCAAGTCCCTCATCGTCAAGTGCCTTTTCCAGGTTTTCACCTAGGGAATCATGTTTTTTGTTTTGATTCTTTTTTGCGACTAAGGGCATTGACCTGACTACCAAAGTATCCCTTTTCATGTAGTTGAATACCCTCTATTATGTTACAATCTTGTAGATTTTGCACCGTCAAGAGAGTAATGAGAACATTATAATCAGCACAGATGTCTACAGTGGGTTTGTCTCATTGGCCCCAATGTATGAGTTCAGGATGGACAAGATGTAGCTCATGTGAAGGGGGAGTGGTTATGGGGGTGATGGTATTGATGTGAGAGTCAAAGAAGATATCATTTTTGTATTCATAAGGCATTTCATGGAAATCCTCTTCGTCAGCACTTTCGATATCCAAAGAAGGACTAGAAGGGGCACCAACGATAGTAATCTTAGGTGCCGAGGTATACCCCAAGCATCTTTTGTACTCGTAGGAGATAGGATTTATGGGTGCTTTTCTTCCTTTATCCTCTGGTCCCAAGCCATGTCATTTGTAACCCATTTTTTTGACTATGGCTGATGCTTTTGGGTACATCTTTTTGGATATTTTTGTTGGATCTTCATCTTCTTCCTGGTACAACCATGAAGAGACATCTTCTTCAAGGCTCTCCTCATCAAGTGGGCCCCATTGCTGGAAAGTAGTATTTTGGAATTGTATGACTAGTTTCGGGTCTTTCTTGAGCTCTTTTGGTTTGCCAAATGACTTAAGAGATAGGGGGAGGTTGCCTATTAATAAGACATCTTCCAATTTGTATTCTCCACGACCATTGTCCAAGATCTTGATTTGAGTATCTGGTTGGGATGAAGTGGAGGTAACATTTGATGTGTCTGATGGAGGCATTGGCGAAGGTATATTTAGTGGCAAATGATATGGATGCTTCCCCTCCAATAGTTTGCAATATTGAAAAGGTTGTGGATCACCTTTGACAGTGATCTCTCTTTCGTTGAAGGGGAATTTGATGCATTGGTGATAGGTGGAGGGTATAGACTGCAAGGAGTTAATCCATGGCTGACCGAGGAGAATGTTGTACGGGAGGTCAAGATCTAGTACTTGGCAAGGGGTTTCAATTGTAATAGGGCCCACTTGAAGAGGTAAGGTGATCATGCCCTTCAAAACTCTTTCTGCATCATCATATGCTTTTATTGTGATACTTCTTTATGTGTCTACCAGGTCCTCAGAAAGTCCCAATTGTTTTATTAACTTGTATGTACATAGGTTAAGTCTGGATCCACCATCTATCAAAATATGTTTGACCTTGTGCTTTTGGATAAGTGCTTCAATGTGCAAAGGCTTGTTGTGGTCTTCATTTGCAGGAGCATCTTTGGAGGTAAATACAAGGTGTTGTTAGGCAACAAGGTTTCCAATGAGAGCTTGGAATTGAGTAGCATTGATGTTATCAGTGTTAGTATTTTGGTATGGTTTTGTCATTGATGTCAACACCTACTAAACCTTATCAACTCTGGCACTTTGGTGAATCAGCAACATTCACCAGCAAGCAAATAACTCATGCATAGTCACTAGTATCTGGTACACCGATAGGATATAATGATCACTGGCACTTGGAATGGCATGGAAAACACTTGGTTATGTCGCAGACATCATTTGGACACTTTGTCTTGGAAATTCATTTATTGGCATATTCATATTTGCATATTTGCTGTTACCGGTAAATAGGTCCAGGTTATACACTGGCAGGATTATCTTTTCCAGATCAGCATGGCACGTTATGAAGATGATTTATTATTGTTGTAAATGCATCAAGCCGACATGTTGTATCAGTTATTGCATTGGATATTGTTTTATTTGTAAATTGATTTTATTGTAATATCTTTTAGAACTGACCTACTAAAATTGGTCCTAGGTTATGATATAAATGTAAGATCTTATTTGTAAGATAAGATGTGGAATGCGAAGAAGAATTGTGAGAACGTATATGCGAGAATAAGCAGAGCTATACATGCAGACATCATTTGAAGGTGAAGCAAGGTTTTTGTGAAATCATATCAGAACTAC